>NW_009233267.1:4282-18776 GCF_000690835.1 Fulmarus glacialis | reverse complement strand
CCGCGCAGGAGGCGGGGCTGCGTGGCGGGGCCTCGCCGTCTGCAGCGGGGTGGGTGGGCGCGGGACCTGGCTTCAGACCGCGGTTGCTGAGGCGAGTGTGAAATCTGCCCAGGCAGAGTGTTATTTTGAAGCTTTTTTCGTATTTCGGGAGCCTATAGCCTATGCCGGGGTTTTCCCCGCGGAACTCTTTTTCATATCGTTAAAATAACTGGCAGTTACTTCAGGTGTAACTCGTAAAGCAGCATACCTTATGTTATTTAATTACTTTGTTTTTTTTTTTTAATCCTTAAATCCCATGTTTTCTAAACATTGTAATAAAAGCTGTACAGAGTACTGGAGTTCCCAAAATTAAAATGCACATTCTCTGTTTCATCTCTCTTCATATTTAAAGTGCCATAAAAGCCTAAAACATCATGAGATTACATGAAAATTCTTTCAGTGCTCATGACAATATTATTTTAAGTATGGAATATGGTTTTATATTGCTTGTTGCCAGGAGCAGATATGCAGAAGGAGTGGCATGTAGCAGCCATCGTTTTCCCAAAATCATGAAAGTGCTTAGTTAGCATAGTACAGTTAAGTTGTTCATCATATAAATCACAAAATAGAATTGTGTTAATTCTAGCCGGTTATACAGGAGTGTTGTTTTTGTTGATTCTTTTTATTGTAGAAAATGACACTTCATCATGCTCTTGCAAAATATTTCTGATCTGCGTAGGAGAGACATCATCTTCTCTTTCAGAGGAGAGCCAAGCGATGAGAAGCACCTCTTGCTGCACAGTGCTTTAGAAGTTACTATATTAAATTCAAAGAATGAACATTTCAATTGTAATATTATTGTCCGTAGCATACAAATTAATTTCTGAATTGAAAGAAACCTAAGGCAAATCACTGTGACAACTGATGTAGTCAGCCTGATGCTCTTAATGTTTCTGAAAAACACTGAGCACAATGGTAGAAATATATAACAGTAATACATTTCTAAGCTTTTGGTAAGTTACTGTAGGTGCCAGAAAAGCTGTTGCATGGGAGTAGTGAGGTGAAATTCACACATACAGAAAGAGTGCTAGTATTTATCTGTAGATGTGATCAACCTAGCTTTTCTAAAATAACCTGCAGAATATTTTTAGCTAGTGTGGTTTTTTTGGTGTACGGTTCTATCACTACAAGTGATAATAGGTGGCAGTAAGACAGTAACAGTAATGTCCATAATGCAGTGGCCTGTAAGCTCAGTCTTCAGCACTTTCGTGCTTGTCTGAAAGCAAGAGAGAGCTTTGTAAATGGTGGTGTGCTGAGCGTAGAGGTTAGAGCAGCCAGGTCTGGTGCTGCTGTAGAGAACTGGATTGCTGGAACCTTGTGCGAGGTCTGGAGATATGAGGTAGGCTACCCTTAGATGGAACATTAGCCTTTGATTTCTTTCAGTCATGATTGTGGGAGCAATCAGGTGTTTATAATTGTTGCATGCTGCTGCAGGGTTCATAAGCCAAGTCTTTGGGGAAACTCACCTTTTTTGGTATTTGTATGCTTCTGGTACTTTTCTGAGGAACACAGATAATGACTTGACATCATCTGTGTTAGCTGTAGTTCTGTGGGACACCTGAAAAGCATGTTTCTCTCTGTCAAGGATTTAAATCTTGCTGAGATCTTCAAGACTACTTCCAAACACTGAAGGAGTTAAAAGATTCTAAAAATCTTTAGGAAAATTATAGTGGGAGAGGTAGGCAACCTAAATACAGGGGTCACAAGCATTCCTCCTGTGATCTCAAGTTATTCTGTGTTATTTTGGATGACTGAGTTGGGCACCAGCAGTTTGTATCGACAGCCTCTTATGCTTGAATATATTTAAGGTACGTTTTTGGTAAAACAGTCTCAAATAAGGAGCTCATCCAGAAGTTAAAGCAAAATGCTTGAGTAACTTGTGTGCGAGAGGGAAGGTGGTGGGGTGGGAGGGGGAGGACTTCTTAGGCTAGGGAAGCACTTAAGTGCCTGTGTGTTACTTAGACTAGGAACAGGAAGCTGCCATTCGTTGGTGAAATGCTTCTACTGAATGTGTTTGGAAACCTTTCCGTGGGTTCTAATGTCAGTTTTTATTTTATGAAAGGCTTGGAAGTTGTTTCATCTGTGCACTGTACTTGGTGTGGGGTTTTTTGTTTGGGTTTTTTTGGGGATGGTGTTTTTTGTTGTTTTTTTTTTTTTTAAACCAGGGCCTTGTTTGCTAGAGTGCTGTGTATTTGTCAATGGTTAGTGTAGGTTGAAGAGGCTCTACTTCATTGGGTGTGTATTTGTTTGTCTCATTGACCCATTGACAAACCATTTTAGGATTCGTTTGTCTTAGGATTTGGAAAAGTTAAATTAGTTCCTTGGGTGTCGTTGTGAAAATACCTAAGGTAGTCTGTAAAAGTCTTTTTGAGAAAATAAAGTATTTTTTTAACTGCTTGAGAGCATTGTTTTTGTCAAGCTAAGTGTTCACAACCAAGGAGTTGACACATCCTTTCCCTGGTATACGTGCATTGCAGCAGCTTTACAAGCTTGTGGAATCTTAATATTGTATGCTGTGGAATGTTAATATTGTATGCAACCTTTCTTTTGGAAAGCATATTGCAAAGATGCATGCCTCTAGCAAACCTTGCATTCATTGTCACTTGTGTGCTTATAATCTTTGCAGACTCAATATTTTTCATATAGTCATAGTTACAGAAAACAGTGTGTATTATCCTTTTGAGGTAAGGAAGCATGTCCTGTAACTCAAGGAAGTGTGAATATTTAACCTAGCACAATGCAATCCTGTTATTCTGCATACACACAAGAGGAGTTGAATTTGACGGTGTATCGAAGCCGTTTATTTGACATCTTACTTTTCCTAAAAATATTCACAGGGATTTTAAAATAACTGCTTAATACTTCCTGTTTATCAGAATCTTAAAAGTAAGAGAATAAGTACTTGGAAGAACATGTTATTTTGACATAACCCAAACATTAGTGGTAATGTTCACAAATTATGTACTTTTATTCCAAAGAGATACTGAAGTAGTAGTATAAATTACTTTCCCTAGACCCTGATTATCCTCTGCCTCGTAAAATACAGTGTTAAATAGATGTAGGCACATACGAAACATCAGTTTGATCTAAATAAATATGGACAAAGTTAGGTGGTTTTGCTTAGTTAAGTAGGAAGAATTGATTACTGATAGGCTTTTTAGACATCTAAAGAAAACTTTGGTTAATTTTTAGAAAAAATGCATCTGACTTTGTATCTAGGTTACAGCAGCAAACTTGTCATAGTGTTGTTTTGTACTCTGGTTCTGCATTGTGTGGAACCAATATTTTAGTAGTCTTCATATTGCAAATTAAAAAAAAAATAAGGCTAGAAGTACAAGTTTCTGACTAGTTTATGTACAGTAGTAACTACACTAAATAAAACTCCTTTTTTTTCCTCCCCCTTCAGAGTTCACAATGACGAATGAAGAACCTCTCCCAAAGAAGGTATGTTTAAAAATACTTGTGACTTTCCCTCCCGCACCCCCCAGGTCATCACGACAGCTTGAAAAGTTGTGCTTCTCCTTTTGCTCCATAGGTTCGCCTTAGTGAAGCAGATTTTAAGGTTTTACCTAGAGACGAGCTCATCCTAAGGTAAAGTAAAAAGCAGTTTTTCCATCTCAACATTTTAATGAACTTTTAACGGAAGATTTGTGACCTCCCTCTTCCATTGTTTTTAGCATCCTTGTTCTGAAAAACTATTTTATCATTTTCATGATACATCTCTTCTGTAAAGTTCTCGTCTTGTCTCAAATATTTTTATGTATAGTTTGGGAGGAAACACTTTCCAAAGAGACAAAATCTTGAAAAATATTTTGTAATACGTGAGTAGGAGTGTTTTTCTTCACTTTTAACTTTAGAAGATACGGTTGCTTGCATTCCTTGCTAGATCGCAAGTTATTTTTAAACAGCAGAAAAATATCAACTCCTTACTCCTACAGTAGGTTTTAGTTTTTCTTAGTCTGCACAGTTGTCTTCTCAGCATGTTCAGCTATTAACAGTAAAATGTTAAAATGTTTTCATCACCTAGAACTTGCATAAAGAAGGGCCTGGCCGTCCTTTTTGCTTTTTAGAAAGCTAAGTGTTACCATGGAAAAAATAATAGGCAATCCTGTCACACAGACTGCCTGCTTAAAGAAACCGACCCAAGCCACTTGTCTGTCTACTACCTAAATTTCCTGATTTGAAAACAAGGAGCTAATTAAACTAGGCATCTGTGGGTCATCTGTTTATCTGCTAGAGTAGTTTGTGTGTGCATTTTGGTAAACTTCAGCTCTTGGTTTTTTGTACACTGTAAGTTGTTAGCATTATTAAATGTTCATATTAAATGTCAAGTTAAATACTGCTGTTTCATAGACCAAAGACTAAACTTGTCTCATGTAGAAACATGGATACAAGTGCAACACTTAATGTATATGATCAACTACTCCCTCTTCTGGGCAAACTATCCTGCCAGCTACTTCTGCGGTCACAGTTTTTTCCAGAGGAGTCAACGTAGTCTCGCTCCATATGTTTAAAAATGGTTTCTGGCTTCCTCTGAGTATCTAGTATTTTGGATAGTAAAGGATAATGCATTTAAACAGTAGGAAAAAATGCTTCTTTGATGTTACGTGGTTTAGGTCTTGTGAACCTTTTCATAAAAGTTTCTGTACTCAAGATTATCTCCAGGAATAGCGAACTCCTAAGTCTGTAAAGCTATGCCCTTACTTCCAGCTATAAAATTCCTGTCAAAGTACCAAAGCGTAGATTCTGTGCAACTTGCTTTCTGGTTGATAGTGTGAAAACAAAAAAGAGGCTTCCAATTGTAATCAGTTTCTGTAACTTGCAATGATTAGTTGCTACCATAGAAGACATCTATTTCCAGCGTATATTCAAGTAAGAATGTGATGAAATACACCCAAGGATGTAAAGTATGTCAGCAGCTAAACAGTGTCAATGAAGAGACAGGAGGGAATTTGCTAATGACAGATGTGTTGCTATCGAATCTTCTTAGTGTAGACAAAACAACTTCTGCTTTCAAAAAGGCCACTTGATGGGTTTAAGGAGAACTGACTGTTATACCCAGAAGTGGAAACTTAAATGCCGTTTTGGCCATGTCCATTTTATTTGCTTGTATTAAGCAGTCCTACAAATGCTGTTGGTTTTATTTTGAATGGGGTGCATATTTAATGGATTTATAGTAAGTTCACCTTTAATTGTGATTTCACATAAAAGTAGCAGTTACTACGCTAACTGCTGGCTTTATTTGTAGGTTGGAATAAAATATAACACATATGTATATCATATTTTAATCAAAGGCATCTTTACTACTTTCAGACATAGAAAAGCATGTGTTGACCACTACTGGATTGTCTTAAATTAAGATTTGGAATGCATTTTTTTTTTTGGTCCATGCTTTGGGGGGCAAATGCTTTTTTAAGATACAGACATGTGGTATCTGCTTTTGATCTTTTAGATAATACATCATCATCGCTGAACAATTGCACTGATAAAATACATATGTAGAAAATATTAATTCTTCTTCTGTCAGTTCGTCTGCCATGAATCCCAATTTCACTGTTCTTTTCCACGAAGTACATAATTCAGGTTTGCTCATTTTAACTTCTGTCGATTAAAAGTGAGCAGGATCAACAGGAAGCCTTTCAGTCTGGCCTTTTGGGAATTTCTGCTTGTCTCATTACTTGTTGCTGTGTACTCATCTCCTTCATCTTTCCCCTTTAATGCAGTAGCTACTTAGCTTGATTGTGTAGGATTTCTGTGAAGAAAGAAGAGCCAGGAACACAGTAACAAAGCACTCTGTGGATCATAGCTAAAAATCTGATCAGTATTGCCCTGATTGTTTAGCCTAGTAGTTAGTCTGTAAAACATTGAAGCACCCTGATGTACACAAGCAGTTCTGAGGAAATACAGTGCTTTTACTGCACTTCAATCAACATGGACTTACAGCCAGTCATTTTTGGAACGGCTTAGGTGGAATGCTGTGTGCGCCCTACCCAGTAAGTGCTTATCATTTATTCTTGGAAAAAGTGAACCCCAAAGCTCAGCATAAAAAATGGGTGTTCCAAGAAAAATAGTGGTATTTATGGAGGTATTTTGAAGCCATGGAGTCTTAAAGTCTGCTTAATATTTTTAGAGAATGAAGGGAATTAACTAACCTACATAATGGTGCCCAATTATCTTCCAGTTCTTGTGACACTGTAAGTGACCCCTTGAATGTAAATCGGATTCAGGGCTGATTCCTAGTTCTGTGTACAGCTCTGTCTCTGTTCTTTAGTGCCTTTCCAAGTAGCACTTCAGTGAAGCTCTTCGGATTGTCACTGTTTAGCCATCAGTTTACTGACATGAACTACTAAACAGATCAAGAGCTGGTATTGAGTGAAACTGAACTGATTGGAGAAAAAAGCTGGCTTTTAGCCTTTGTCTTTTTAGCCACTGAAGTTCACTGATGAACTGCCTGAGTCCCCTGCAGATGTACCAGAAGGGGCAATATGGGGTAAGGAGGTCAAGGCAACTCTCATGTTTGCTTAAACCAATGCATCTCTTAGATTACATGTGTGAAGAGAATTCTGTCTCTCTTGGATCTTGGGAAGAAAGGCTTCAGACATAAGGTCTAGCTAGCAAGTTCCTGTAAGTCACTGGTTTATTTAAAGAAGCTTTTGCAAGTGTGTGCAAATTCTTAAATAGGTTAACAAAGATTTTTATGTCACTGTAAGTGTTGATTTTACCTATGTCTATAAAAAAAGTTTAAACTAATGCAGGTACTACATGCAGATGAAACCTGGTAGAAGGGATGTATAATCTTCAAGTAAGGCAAAAAAGTTTCCCAGGGGGAAATGCTTTCCTCCTGTAGTTGAAGATGTGCTAGTAGCAATCTTCAAATTTTAATTCTGACAATTTTTTTTTTTTTTTTTGGGGGGGGGGGGGGGGGAATGATATTTCTCTTTGTAGCACTACTGATTTTTTTTGAACATGTTTCTTTTACTGAACTTTAGAATGAATTTAGGGTCAAGAATCTTTTCCCTGAAGAGCTTGTAGTGCAAGCTAGCTGGAAAACGTTTGAAGGATGTAATTTTTAGGAATGCTATTTATGTAGAAACCTTCATAATTTATCAGAGGTCTTTAATGTGCTCTGGTGTCTTATGTGGAAGTTGCATGTTTTTATGCAGAGAATTACAATATTTCTGGATACAGTTTGCATTAAAATTTCTAACTGGACTGAAATAAAGACCTACTTTGTGGTATATGGTGACATCTGTGAGTTGACTTTTTCTACCTGTTTCCTGATAGCAGGAGGGCCTAATGGAGGCTTCAGATCATATTTGCCTTTTTTTTTTTTTTTTTTGAGAAAAAAAAAAAAAAAGAACTTGTAGCTCTGAACCTTTGGACTGTACTGGAGTTGTGCTTGGTAGCTGGGATTTCTAGGTGATGCTGCATCCACTGCTAGGTTAGTCTCAGCTTCTGCTGTCTAGTTTCAACATGGCATGGCTGAGATTCCATCACTGAGGAAAGGCGTAATTACAACATTCCACAAACTTGCTGTCTTTGTAACCTCTTTCAAGCTCTGTATGAAAACTTACCAAGTGAGATTCATGTGATGGGGTTGCAGGCTCACCTCAGCCTTGTGTATCAGCAGCTGGGAGTCCACGTTACTGAAAAAAGTATAGAAGTAAAACTGTTGTGCATGGAGATTCAGTTGTACAATGCAAGACCAAAGTTGTGCATCTAGAAATACTGCCCTTTTATTGTTCAGGTAAAAACAGATTTTCTGTGAGAATTGTTCATTTAGAGAATGATGTTACAGATTCAAACACCACTCATGTAGTCTTCCGAGACCTAGAAATACAGAGTTTTACACCTGTTCTGTTTGATCATAGTATCATCTGGTCTTCTCTACCAGTGTAGACATAACAAACAGAGAAGAAGGAATAAAAAGACAGGCGTTAGCAATGTTCAAAGTTGGAGCACTAAAAATACTGTCAATCATCCTCAGCATCTTTGTTTTTTTAAAATACTTTATTCTGTGATAGTTCCTTATTTTCCTTTTTATTTTCTTTTGCATAACTTCAGAAGCTACAATTTGAACTTTAGCTTTTCAAAGATCAGAACTCCATTTTAATTCCCTCTATTAATGATCTGTGCTGCTACTGTAAACAAGAGAATACAATCACAGTGAAAGAAGCTGGAAAGACAGTATTTAGGAAAATAGATTGTTAAAGGCAGCAAACAACAAAAGTTACTACAAGAGAAGACTAAGAACTTAGAAATTATAAAAGGTGTTTAAAGTCTTAAGTCAGTTAATAGACACTTAAGTGAAAACAAAATTATCAGGGCCATCAAAAGACTGTTTTTAAAATACCTAAAACTAGTCAAAGTTCTCTCTCTCTCTCTCTCTCAAAAGAAAGTCTTTGTTTTTCTTCCTTTAACTTGGTTTCACAAATGTTCTTGAGAAACTGTCTTGTTGATATATTTAGTAAATATTTTGACATGTTAGTCCTCAGGATTACTGAGATCACTACAAAAATATATACACATCAGATGAAGAATCACAACTGCAAGTTTGATTGAAAAGGAATCAGTCCCCTTTCAGTAAGGGCTTACCCATATATTTGCTTATTTTCCTGAGCTGAAGTTAGTTGTAAGAGTGGTCTATTTCATTAATGTGAATGTTTTTAAACTTTTATTAGTTCACTTTTTGTTTTGATGCTTTTAGTCTATTTGATTGTCTATTTTAATTTTTTTTTTTTAATCACGTGAAATAAGCCTGCTTCTGATTTTTGCCTCTATAGTTGCTAGCTTTCAGGTTTGCCTGAAGTGAGGTGAAATCCAGATCAATTGCTAGAAGAGAAAATTGCTTCTGGGATCTTCTGTAGTTGTAGCAAAATTGAGACAGTGCATGTGTGTGAAATTAAAGCTACTGTGGTAAAAAAACTTCAAGTTTCAAAATTGATGGCTTGATTGTTGAAGAGTTCTCTCTGAGTATGTCAGTGTGGTGATCACAATTTTAATCTGTACAATTTTGTGAACTTTCTTGAAGATGAACTGCAACAGTCTTTGCCAGGTTTTTGACAAAACATTATGTCTGAAGAGTCATGTTTCTAGGAGAGTTGGCAGGCACATGACTTCAAAAGTCCGTGACATGGCCTAGCACACTTCTGGGTTTTCTTTTCCAGGAATTCAGTTCTTGCTTAAACACTAGCGGTTGTTGAGAGGTGACTTAGAGGTATTATCTCTGACATTCTTGGTAGACCACAGGCTGTGTGGTTTTTTTGTTTTCCGGTGGTGGTCTGTCACGTCTACTTAACTTGTGTTTCAGGTCTTCATTTCACTTGCTCTTTGTATAGCTCCTGTTGTTGGGGCGGGGGTGTGTGGGGGTGTGTGTGTGTGATGTAACCTAGAAGTCAAGTAATTCTGCAGCTGTATTTGAAGACCATGAATTTCATGTAATTCTTTCATGTAAAAATTAGGTTCGTTCTTTCTGGGTTTGCTATTTAGTAGACTGTTTCATTTTTACTTTTAGGGGATTGAAATCTCCTGAACTAACTTAGAACTTTTAGTTGTCAAACAGTGAAACTTTTGTTTCTAACAATGTTCTTTTTAGAGCAGAGACATAAGTTTGAGTTAAGTGGGAATACAACTGCTCTCTTCTACAGAGCTTAAGAGGGTTAATTCATGCTGATTTCATGTTCAGCTGAAGAGATGCAAAACTTTATTGCTGCTAGGAGGAAGAAATCTTTTGCTTACTTTTGCTTTTCCCAGTGATGTGATCTCATTTGCTGTTACAGATCTGATGCTTTTTAGACTCTTTAACAAGCTATTTGAATTCACTAAATGGTCAAAAATGATCTAGACTTAGATTTTATAGTTTTAATTGAGGTAGTGGTGGTGTAGGTTAGGGAGTTAAAATAGAGCAGTTACGTTGAGTCTGGCATAAAATAGGTGGCAGGGAGAAAGGGTAGTTGGGAGGAGGGAACAGAAACCTTCCCCTTCTCTAGTGGTAAGCTGTTAGATGAATTTGTTTCATAATGTGGAATTGTACCATTGTGAGGAAGATGCATAGATAGAAGCAAAGTACTTCTTTAAAAACAAACAAAACCCCCCTGAAACATCATCCTGTGAACTTTGTTGGTGAGGCTAAGCTTTGTTGTGCTAAGCTTTACTGCAGAGTTTATTTGGTATTGATTTGATGGTTTGTATCAGATGCAATGGTGTTTTTAAGTGTGAGGTTTTCTGACTGTGGATTAATTGCTTAAATAATATGCCTTAAAAGAGTTATTAAACTGTTTGGTTTCTGGTTATGAATATAATCAGAGTATGGTCTTGGTTTGAATGAGCTGGTATAACTATTTAACCTAGGCTGTGAATTCTAGTATGTTGTAATACACTTCTGCTTGTCGTCTTGTTCACTTGATAAGACTTAATCTTGTCTTTGTATTATGGTTTCTGTTACAGCATTTTGTTTGAATTGTTCTGCTTTGAGAATGAGATGTATCTTAAGTACTTTACACAGATAACTAAGTAGTAAGTGTTTGATTGCAATGTTTGTCAAAAATGTTACAGTAAGTTTTAAGATGTCAATTTTAAGTGTTGTAACGCACAGCTACCTTTTTAGCCTTTTGAGATGCAAAATGGATTTAACTATTTCCATGATTAAAAGGCCCATTTTTAAAACTAGAATTAGACTTTTTTCCAATTGTGTAATTCCCTCTTGACATTTTCTGATTATGGTATAAATGTATATTCTGAAAGTTTAGAAATTAGATGCCTTGATTTAATAAACTGAACTTCAGAAACTTCTTTTTTCTCTTCATCTCTGCAATAGGTGGAAACAGTATGAAGCATACGTGCAAGCTCTGGAGGGCAAGTACACAGACCTTAATTGTAAGTTAGCCAAGTTTCAAAATGGTACGAGTTACCTGAATGTTTGTATAAAGCAGAGTGTGCAAGTAATGTCTGTGCTTTCTACAACTGTTAGAAATAAGAGATAATAATCTATATGTCAGTTATTTGTCCGAAAAAAACCCCTGTTTTTTCTAGTGTAAGTTTTCAGCATTTCCCAACTTTCTCAGACTGCTAGGGGGGAAAAGTCCCAAAACATAACCCCACAAATAGGTGTATTTTCATGACTTTTCCATTAGAAGGGAAATGTTATCCTCTACCAAAATACTCCATTTGTGCTTTCAGTAGTCTTACAGGATTGTAAACCACATGGGAGGGGGAATAGTTTGTAGAGGTAAAGGTCTAAAATTAGTCCCCAAATAATGTTTGATCTGATTAGGCACATTAACTATTTGAATGTCAGTCTTATGTGGTCTTTAAAACTTGGTCTGCACTTGAGTGTTTCAAAAGAGAATATAGGAAAAACATCCTACTCTTAAATGAGAAGAGCTGGATATGTTCTGGAAGTGACTGAATCACCAATCCTAAGTCACTTTTAAAAATTGTGTTGGCAGCTAGAGACAGGCTCTTTCCTGTTTTCCGCTCACCTTTTCAGTCTAAATACTTACAGACTTAGTACCACTGAGTTTGAAGGGTTTTTTCTGTCAGTCCGAATGGATATCCTCTCACTTTTCTCTGTTGTTACATCCGTCTTATACTGCCACCCCGTAATGTTTGAGTTTTGGAGAGACTGAAATATAGCAAATATAAGCAGTTGATTTCATTCTAATCTCAAACTGTCATAACATAGATAAATAAGTTGTTTTAATGTTCCCAGTTTCTCAATTTTGGAAACTAATACAGGTTGTAGTAACCAGTATTAGTGAATTATCTGCAAAGAATTATTTAGAAAAAATTGTCCTGAAGCAATTTGTGATGTTCGTAGTTTACATTTACATGCGATCATTCTCAAGTAATTAGAAAGAATAAAAATCTTAATTATTCAAATTTTCCATCATTTTATATGTGATACGTAGCAGAGTGAATGTATACTGTTTGTATCAGGCTGCTTGCACTTGTTCCTGTTTGAGTAATTTGCAAAAGTGCTGTGCTGCTTTCTCTCATATTTCATGTATAAACTTTCATAAATATTCATGGATCAGAGGAGTTCTTCTCGTTGCGACTGAACTGCCATTTCTGAAGTTCTCTAATGTCTTACTGTTTACTCATGGAGTGTGGAGACCAGTCTGAGGATAGACCACAAATGGCACTGTTTTACAGACTGCGGATTGTTTTTTGCCAGAGTGTAGACTTCCCCCCTGCCCCACTCTGGCCTCAACATTTCTTATAGGGCAGTTCCAACTTCGTGAGTTTCAGACTGCAAGTTGTAGTAGGAGTTGGTTAAGCCAGCAATTTAAAAGTTATTTCCTATATAAACATGGAAACATTTTCAAAACTTCAGTAAGTCTTAAGGAAGGATCAGAAAGATGTATTTAAAACCAACTGTTGTCAAGCCTTTCTAATACTTAATGATGTTTTATTTTTCTTATTTATGCTTATTATGTTTATTATAGTCATGCTTATTTATTTAGCTCTTTGCTGTTTATGAATTTAGTTTTCAGATTCATTTAGCTGTCTTTAAAAACTGTTCATGAGAGGATGCTATAAAACATGTGCTTTTTGTGTTTTATTACTTTTATTAGCTAATGATGTGACGGGATTGAGAGAATCTGAAGAGAAGCTGAAACAGCAACAGCAAGAGTCTGCCCGAAGAGAAAATATTCTGGTGATGAGGCTGGCAACTAAGGAACAGGAGATGCAAGAGTGTACTGTAAGTATTTAGAGAGGATAAGTGTTTTCAGACTGTTACAGGAATATCAGCTTTTGAGCCAGTACCCATATGCTATGTTTTTCGTATATCTATGGCATCCATTTTCTGTGCTGAAAGAAATGACAGGGCGCTTAAACTTTCACTGAACTAGTAAAGATAATTTCTTAAAGTTTGCTTTTTTAATATTGGTTATTTCAGTTGATTTTTCAGCAGCAGTTGTGCTTGGAAGGACTTTTGCTTCAGAACCAAGCTAATCCTTGCATGAGCTGTGCTTACTTTCTTCTAGCATCTATCAACTATGCATATTTACCAAAAACATTACTTCTGACTGTCATTGGATGCAGGAACAAATTGAAACGTAAGGATAAGATTGAGTTTACCGAGTTTCACTTAGGAGGTTTTAGGCTGATATTTACATTGGATTTGGATAACAAGGTATTTGTAAGCTTCTGCATCCATTTGGCTAGGTAGGGGAAAGAGCTACTGACTTTTTCAGAGGGAGGGCTTTTGAAATTTGGCAGATCTGCTTCTTGGGGTTTGTAATGTTCTTTGTACTGAATACCTTTTTTGTTGTTGTTTCTGTTTCTCTCTCCTTTATTTTTGTGGGCTTTCTGTGACTTTGTTTTCTTCTGTGTTTCATTTTGGTTTCTTGAAACTATCTTCTACCACTTTTGGACTTTTGATCGTTTTTGGATTACCGTCTTAACATAATTTTCACCTGCTGCTTTAATTTGGCAGTTCCTGAGAGAAGACTGTAAAAAACTTCTTATTGCTAACTTCTTATTGCTAGTTTGTATAACATACTCCTGAGAGCTTCTTTTATGAAAAATACAAGCTCTGTGCAAAACTAGTAACTAGTGTTGTAGCTTTCCTCTGTTATTTTCTTCTAGCCTTCCTTTCTTTTTTCCTGTAGGTTTTCAGAGCTGTCAGGTATAGTAGTATGATGCTTAACTCTGCACACGTTATTTTCCCTGCCTTTAAGACCGTAAGATGACTTTAGTTTGTAGTAAGCACTGGTATGAAAATAAAAAATGAGGGGGTAAAGCTTACTTTGCAGTGGCAAAAAATGAATCACAGAATCACTGAGGTTGGAAGGGACTGTGCACAGTTTAGTTTTGAGTGTCTCCTAGAGTGGAGACTCCAAAACCTCTCTGGGTGACCTGTGCTAGTGTTCAAGCACCCTCACAGCAAAAAGCATTTACTTATGTTTAAATGGAATTCCCTGTGCTTCAATTTGTGTCCATTGCCTTCTGTGCTTTCAGTGGGCACCACTGAGAAGAGCCTGGCTCCGCCTTCTTTACTCTTCCCCATCAGGTATTTATGCACACTGATAAGATCCCCCTGAGCCTTCTCTTCTCCAGGCTGAACAGCCTCTGCTTGTATGTCAGATGCTCCAACCCCTTAATCATCTTCATGGCCCTTCGTTGGCCTCACCCTAATATGTCCATGTCTCTCTTGTTCTGGGAGCCCAGAACTGGACCCAGTACTTCAGATGTCTCACCAGTGCCAAGTGGAGAGGAAGGATCACCTCCCTCGACCTGTTGGCAGCACTCCTCCTAATGCAGCCCAGGATGCTAATGAAGATCTGTTCTGATACTATACTGCGAGACTTCCGTAGTAGTAAGACTACTATATTCATCCTGCTTCTCTTGCTAGTTTTACTGATAAATTCTGCTGTGAGGAACAGCAGTAATAAGAGCTTTTTTTCTTTTGAACTTCTGAGCATATAGCTGAAACAATAAATACTAAAAA
>NW_009233267.1:3831-4164 GCF_000690835.1 Fulmarus glacialis | reverse complement strand
CAGGTGCCCCACCCCCTAAATCATCTTCAGGCCCCTTCGTTGGCCTCACCCTAATATGTCCATGTCTCTCTTGTTCTGGGAGCCCAGAACTGGACCCAGTACTTCAGATGTCTCACCAGTGCCAAGTGGAGAGGAAGGATCACCTCCCTCGACCTGTTGGCAGCACTCCTCCTAATGCAGCCCAGGATGCTAATGAAGATCTGTTCTGATACTATACTGCGAGACTTCCGTAGTAGTAAGACTACTATATTCATCCTGCTTCTCTTGCTAGTTTTACTGATAAATTCTGCTGTGAGGAACAGCAGTAATAAGAGCTTTTTTTCTTTTGAACTT
>NW_009233267.1:0-3797 GCF_000690835.1 Fulmarus glacialis | reverse complement strand
AAAAAAAAAAAAAAAAAAAAAGAAATGTAAGTTTTTCACCAAAACCAAATTTGTGTGTACTGTTTTCACCTTTCTTCCTCCCCATTTCTAAAAGAATGAGTTAGATGAAAATTTCAAGTATTTAAGACTATGAATTTTGACAAGATCATGAAGACTACGGGATTTTTGGCTGTACTTTGTTACAGATGTTTATAGCTGTGATGCTAGGCTTTCCGGAACATCTGTGTAGAAGAACTTCTGAAGAGTTTTTATTAATTTAGTGTACTTGGAAAAAAAAAGGGCGGGGGGGAGGGAGGGGGACCCAATGCACCAAAAAGAAACAAAACCCAAACACTCCCCCCCCTCCCCCCCCAAGTGGCTTATAGGTAGGAAGATGCATCCTTGAAGAAGGGGGGTAAAAGCTGTAATGGAGACATTGGCACCTTGAAGCGTTTCCAAGTTTAAATGCATGTAGTTTCAAGAAGTTCTGGAGGACTACTTGGCTTTGTATTAGATAGTATTTTTCCAGTAAAGTAACAGTAGCAAAATAAATCATGTTTGATGAGATGCAAAGCTAAGCTATAGGTTACTAAATCATTTCATAAATGAACAAAAACTATTCACCATATGATAAGTTATTAGTCCATAAAATAACTTTTCTTTATTTTTAGCGTAGTTAACAATATTTTATAATCCATATTTACATGTAAAATATACCAGTGACAGTTATTTATATGTAAGCCTTTAATGTTTCCTGTCACATCTTAATTAGAAAGACTGAACATCAATGGTGTCAAGTTTCTTGAAAACTGCAGATGAATATTTACCATATAATACTTACTGTTCATGGTACTCTTAATGTATTTTTGGACAAGTTTTATACTTACAAACTTATCACATTCAGGTCTTGCAAATTTAAATGGATAAAAACTTAAAAATACTATGCCATGTTCAAATGGTAGTAGTTGACAAAGATATAAGTGAGTTTCTGATTATTGATGTGTAAAATACTTTGCTAGTTAAAATATACTAGCTCTGTTTTAAAATAAGGTGCGATAGACTTTGTCTTAGTTGCTGTTTTAATTTGTACCCTTCTTTTAAAAAGATAAAACACAACAAAACCTATAACCTTCAGCTTATAAAAGTCACCAGTCATCATCTTGAAAGTATAGGTGTGCATGTCAGAGTAGCAGTAGCAAAATCATTGTCCTGATTCTGTTTCAGTACTCGTTGAAGAAACAAGATGGTAGTTGAGTGTATAGCTCCATTCTCGTGCTCTGTGCCTAGTCTAGCAGCAGAATACATGGGTTTCTTTTGAGCTAGGAGCTTACTGAGAGTCTGACTGGTGTTGCAGACTTATTCTGTATAGTCTAGGGTGGCTAACTAAAGGGCTAGATTGATGTTTAGGTGTTCGGTACCTCATGTGCCCTATTGTCAGCAGCAGCCTTGAGCTACCTTTCCCCTAGCAGAAACAACCCCCTAAAAGAGGTTGCTGCTGTTAGGGAAGTGCAGGTGAGGTATTGGCTACTGTTTCTACATAAAGCTTTATTTCTGGCAGAGGTGGCGATGAACTTACTGCTACTTCAGGGGAAGGCCTTAACCCCCTCCCAAGCTACTGCACAGCTACTGTAGGTTAATAAGCAGACAGGCATTTGGAAATACTTACTACTGAAATAGGTTTTCCATGGAACAGATAACAATGAGTAGAAGCTTCCTGTGGGTGCAGTTGGACTATAGTACCTAAATAGTCATTACTCTTAACCTACTTGTGGTTTAAGTTACAGCTCTGTTGTGTTTTTTCTCTTTTTCATTATACAGTTTCTTCCCTCCTACTCCTTCTTTATAAGAAGGCTATATAGTTGTACTTATTTAGATTGCTTACATTTTCTGTTAAGCACCTGTATTCTGTTTTGTTAAATTCTTCATGTCAGAGGGTCTGTTCTTTGGGGATGTCTTTGGACAACTTCAGCTGAAAGGATTCAACTGTTTTGAAGAATATGTGAGAAGTAGAGGGGTTGAAAATGTTATTGTCTGTCTTAACAAAAAAAAAAATCCATCCAAACAAAACCCCACACAGCCTGATGTCCTCTAAATAGACTACTCTTAGTGTTCTCCTGCCTTGGGTTAGAGCAGAGAGAAAGCTGATACCAAGGTTTTTATTCTGTTTGTGAAAATTCATCCCTATTTGGCCATCTGACGGGCTTTTGAAAAATATCAGCTAGTGTGTGCTTTCACGTTTGGGAATATGAACAGCCAGTAGGTGTTTCAGGTGTTAGAGTGGGCATGTCCTGAGGTCTGGCACTGGACATGACTATTCCTGTATATTCAGCTCTAGGCTGAAGTTGGTCCTGAATGCAGGCAAACTCTTCTGCTCCCCACCCCTTACTACCTGGAATATCAACAGGAGGAGAGACATACCAGAGGAGTGGTTAGAGGGAGAGGCTTGGACTGGCTAAGCAGGAAGAAGAATGGAGTAAGGAAGTCGGCAGAAGGGTTAAGAGGTATGGGCTTGCTGTGGGAGCAGGTCATATCGGGGAAAGGTTGCTAGGTCTGGGTGGATGAAAAGCCTGACAGGTGAGAACTGTGGAGTTAAATTGGAGAAAGCACTGGTGGAGGGATGGAGAAAATTTGAGTTGGAAAAATGAGGTCTTTAAGTTTGGGGAGGGAATGAGCAAGCGTTGTTCAGCTCCAGTAAGTAAATTCTTTCTACGCTACTGTTTTAGGAATGACAGCTGAGGTGTTATTTGGAGCTTATGCAAGTGCTCTCTGCTTGGCCTAGGAGCATGAGCTAGAGATACCCAAATGAGACTGTTAAATAACTGACATTGGACAGAATCATCCTCAGTCCTCTTGAGTGTTTTAGTGCATTTCTGGCGTGAGTGAGGAGCAGGTGGCAGCAATTCTTTGTGCTGTTGATCCAAGGAATCTGTTACAGTTCTTAGACTGGCAGTAGAAGAGGGAGAGAGTTGGGCCTAGGTAAGACAAGGAACGTGGTCTTTTTTTTTCCTCAATGATGCCTGTCTAAAAATAGGTTGGGAACCATGTTGCTGTAGTATAATTATATTCCTGGAATATGTTGCCAGCTGGAGTGTCTGTATGTGTGCAGACATCTGTTAAACTAGCCATTTCACCCTCTACTAGTGCTAGCCCTCACAAAGAATTGACAGGTTGTTGAAATGCTTCCAATAGTGCAAGCGTCAGAAAGTTGAGTGGATAGAAAAGATATATCAATAACAATAAATTAGATTGATCTTTATTCAATGAGCAACATATTGTGCATTCAGTGAGGCAAAGGACCTGTGGGGGTAAAATGCCATCTAAGAAATGTTAGGATAATCTTAATTTGGACTTCCTGTTTCTAAGTAATGTTTATAGGTGGGTTCTTGAGTCCTTTATTTCTTGAAAATATTTTTATGCAGTGCTTTATTTATTTATATTTCTTTCTGGACACAGAAAAGTTTGTCTAATTAAAACTTAACATATGATGATTCTTTCAATTTTTTTTTTGTAAGTAGCTAAATATTTTTATTTTGATCATACCAGATTAATGTGAAGTCAATGGAAATATTTCAGTTATTTCAATAACTTTGAAATCACTTAGTTGAAATAAAATGCAAGAATTGTTGCTACTTAACAATATATAAATTAAAACATATGTTGTCCTCAATCAAGAAGTGACTGAGGTCACCACTGCACATTTTTAAGGTAAATTAAATGTTTGTACTTACACTTTCTCTTCACCATTGTTGTGTAAAGACCCCGTAACACAGTAACTGTATATACAGGAAAATTTCAGAATCATAGAATAGTTTGGATTG
>NW_009233266.1:0-1453 GCF_000690835.1 Fulmarus glacialis | reverse complement strand
CGGGGAGCGGGGTCACCCGGCCCGCCATGGGAACCGCGGCCCAAAAATAGCCCAGGGATTTTCCACCTGGATGGGATCAAAGCTTTGCATGGGGTTTTAACCTCCAACGAGTGAAAAGCCACCCTAAAAATGATATTAAACCAAGAATTTTGCAAGGAAGGGGGCAGAAAGAGGATCTATAAAGAGAGTCTGTATCTTCCCTTTTCCCTCCGTTCCTTTTGGAGGGTAGAAAGAGGTTGGGAAGGGATGAAAAAATGTTTAAAAAGATTTTTTACACTAACCTCATAAAAATGACATCGTCACATTCCAGAATTAGAGCTATTAAAACAACACACACACGGATATTTTTAGATGGATATTAACGGTAAATGATGCCATATTGAGAAGCACTTCCACCCAGCCCAGCCCCGGTCTTGCTTAACCAGAACCAAATGGCTCAAAGAGATCAAAATTAACAAAAATGACACAATTCTTCACAAGGCGGAAAAAAAAAAGAAGTCCTTTTTACAACCGGCTCCGTGCCTCTCTCCCGGCCCCAGCTGTTCTCCCTCTCGCTGCACACGCTAATGCTTCTGGACTTTATTCCTCCACTCTTGACTCTTCAATCCTCGCAGGCGAGGGGTTAAACCCATTTCCACTAATGAAGAACACAAGGAACAAGCTCCCGACAATCCCACCCCATGAAAAAAAAAAAAAAAAAAAAAAAAAAGAAAAAGAAAAGGAGAAAAAAAAAAAAAGGAAAAAGCCCCTCCTGCATTTGTACTCAGTAAAATATGAAATATAAATCAAGGAACCTAATAGAGAGATGAGTTTCACTTAAGTGCTCCGGTCTCATTTTTATCTTAAATACCCTAATAATAGCAGATTACACAATATATTTGAGATGTGATCACATGTTTTATGGAACGGTATCTTTCCTACGGCAGAGAAGTGCCTCTCCTCCCCCATCCACACCCTTCTTCAACTACCAAAAAAGTCCAATTTGCTTCTTTTTTTTCTAAAAACGTCTTATTTTTGTTTAATAACTTAACATTTCTGTGACATGCGTCTACAATAAACCACAGTATTTTTTTTGTGTGTGTGATAAAAAAAATGCCGAACAACGCTAGAGTGGCTGGATTTTCCAGATGGCTCCTTTTCCATGGGATTGCAAGTTGGAAAGAGCTACCGTGTGGCCGCCGGACTCGGGGACTTTCCCCACGATTCCCCCAGGACATCCCTGCTCCAAGCACCTCTGCGCCCTCGCCCCGCCACCCCCTGCATCCCAAAGCCACTACGACCCCCGAGACCCAGCCTCTCTGCACCCCACGGCTTTGAACCACGGCTCTGGCATAAGATTTGGAGACCCGGGATTTTTTTTTTTGCAGGAATTCAAGGAAACCCTGGAGAGACCCGAATCACCGGAGAGTTCAGCACGGCAGCCCCGTGCGATGCCCACCCGTGGGTCTCCCTC
>NW_009233265.1:0-19907 GCF_000690835.1 Fulmarus glacialis | reverse complement strand
AAATAAGTAAAAGTGGTGAAACCCACATAAGCTGCTATAGATCTCTGTATTTATTATTAGAGAACAAGAGATATTTTTATAATAATAATTTTATTTTAACCTATATGATCATTTTCTATAAAATGATTTCAGAATTAAATAGCAATATCCTGTAGCTCTGAATTGTTAGCGAATGCCTTTTTATTAGACAATAAGAGATACTTTCTTAAATAATGGTTAAGAATACAGAACAAAAGTTCTTCAGAGTCTTCTAAAGAGCTAGTTAGGCATTTCTATTATATATTTTATTTATTTCTTTACAAACAGCACAATGGTAACTGCCTAGTACAAGATTAAATGGAATTCCTAAGTGAGACACATTTAATGAGAGAATTTGTGAAACTGGAAATGGAAAGTGTTCAGAACAGCCATTGCTACGCCAAATCCATAATTACACATTATGGTAAACATTTACAGTTTTCCCCAATCTAAATATATTTCCTTATCTGATGGGTTTTAGAATTTTTCTTTAAATCATATTACATTTATTCTATGAGCTGCACATTATCTTTCACCAAATATAAGAAACAGAAGTAAAATATTTGAACAAAATAGATTGTCACAAATTTGCAAACAATTAAATCAAGAATAGCCAAGTCATTTTGGTTCTTGTTGCTAAGGAGACTCCCAATTATTTGTTGGTAGCAGATTATTAGTCCAATCTTCTTATATTGTTACTACTCTACACTACCACATTTTTGGCAGATAAACTTTAATAAGTTAAACAGCCAAATTCTTCAGGATAAGTATGCTGTTGAAATAAAATGAGGAAATTAAGGAATGCCTGATGTCTGTGCAACAACTGTGTATGCGCTCATGGGGATTTCAGTGTTTGTCCTCCTGTGTCAAAGAGTTTGCATTGGCAGGGAAAGGAATATCAAAGAATAAAAGGTAGATGCAGAATGAATAGAATTTAAAAAATATATTTGCTTATACAATTCTTTCCTTGAGCAGTACTTTTTCCCTTTTAACAGTAAGTGTCTGCAAAAACTAACAGAAGACATACAAAGGCAGGTTAAAATCAACAAGATAGGGTGCTGTGAGGGGAATCAGGCACTGGACTAAACTGAAAACTAAAACCTAAAATGGTCATATATTTGACATAAGTCTGAGATGACATGTAAATTGAGCAAGACATGAATGTCATGAAAAAAACATGATCAGTAGAAATTAGAGTAATAACATTTTTTAATGTTCAGACAACATAGAATCATAATTACTGTATTTAAATTTCAGATGCATTTGTTCAGAATAAAAGCTTATTTTTGCATCAAAATTGTTAGGCTCTAGTTGTAGCAAACTGGAGAAATTTGTAGTTT
The DNA here is from genome assembly GCF_000690835.1 of Fulmarus glacialis. Lineage (NCBI taxonomy): Eukaryota > Metazoa > Chordata > Aves > Procellariiformes > Procellariidae > Fulmarus > Fulmarus glacialis. Next base: position 18,549 of record NW_009233265.1, on the reverse strand, counting down.
TGTATTCAGAGTAACACCTTGCTACTTTGACAAACATATGTTGTGTCCTGCAAAAGGCACACTGAAATTTCCCCATTGAGAAAAAGGTCTTGAACTTGTTACTTCTCCCTAAGGAATTTTTGTGAAGTGAAACACGGTTATGTTTGCAAAGCCCTAGTGACAAATCTTGGCCATTGGCTATATGTATACTACATTATTCATTTGCACCCTATAGCAACTGATACAGGTTGTTATTAGTCAGATCTCTTGCCTTCAGGGCTTATGTTAAAACTGTTTACGGCAAGCAATTTCAATTAAGCAAATGAAGAACAGGTAACTGCAATAAATCTCTCCCTGAACAATGGAACTTGCATAGCATAATGATGCATCACAGCTTCACTTTTAACCTGAAGAGTCTTTTCTATGCAATTCAGGCTGGAATCTAAATTGAGTATCTATTGACATCAACAGACTTTATTTAAGCATTCATAAGAAAATCAGAATTACAAATATGACACAATAATCCATGAATTTTGGTCCTTTTTAATGTAGTACAAAACTGCAGAGTTTTTTAAAGTTTAAACCAGAATACAGCTCAGCTGTATTAAAAGTTAAATAAAAGAAACTATGTAAGAGAGTATCGGGAAGTACTATTTATATTACTAATAAAACAACTGCTAAAAGTTTAGGAAGGCGGGAGGCAAATGAAAGAAATATAATATCAGGAAAGTAGTCGGGGAAACCAGGGGACATATGGGATATGTTATTATCCCTATGAGAATAACTGTGACAAGATTTTCAGGAGTTTTGTCTTATTGCCAGCTTCTAATTTTTTCATCCTTACAGAACATTTCATTCATGTCTACATTTACATCACATGGACTACTTATTTTTTCTCAATTATGAATTTTTTGTATTGCTATCTGATTATGCCTCTCTGAAAACAATTGGCGATTGATTTTATCTATGCATCTCACCCTGATTTCAAGCCTTGTGATAACATGATAGCCACCAAACTGGAGTCTGGTTCAGGTTCTGTCAAATACAGTGAAAGAACTGATTTTAACAGGGACACAAACAGATCTGTTCTTAGTTCAGACCTCATTGCTACTGAAAATCATTTAAAGTCACCTTAACAAAATCCTTTTTCTTCTTCTAAGGTGCTATAAAAGGCAAGAAAATACAGTGAAATGTTCCGAGACACTCACTGAAATCGTGACTACTTTACGCACTGGAGAGAATGAACCCGTTTGACAGTACTCTGTGATGATGATGCCATTTCGCTCCTCTGCCAGATAGCTGGAGATCAGCTAACCCTGTATCAAAGTTGTGAAGTTAATCAGCACTGTATCACTTGGGAAACCTTAAAGAAACACCAGATTTCCGGCATCTACATTTGTATCAAATGAGTACAGAATGTTTAAATGGATGCCAAGAGATACTAGAGGAAATCAATAGTTGTATGGCCATTAGTTGAAAACATGACTTCATAATTCAACTATGTTTTTTACACATATGAACATATATATAGAGAGAGAGGTACATTTCAATTACAAAGCGGGCAAAACCCTCAGAGCTCTTAGGAATGCAGTTTTTAAATAAACAAATGTTTGACAGTTCAAACTGTTCTTTTAATTTGCAGCAGGGAATGTTAACAATATGTTGCACAGAGAGAATGAAATGAGGACACAATTGCAATTCTGAGGCAAAAAGAGATAAGGATTTCATACAAGATACAATATCAATGGCAGAGCTGGGAATAGCCTTACTGTTCTTACTCCAACTCCATTGTTTCATTTGTTGAACTCCCGTGGAAGCATTATCTTTGCATGGCATAAAGACAGAGTAGTAACCCTTTCCCGAGAGAAAGGGATTTTGATTGCCAACTGTTGGCAACCAAGGCATAATGTAAAAGATTTAACAACAACAGCACAGAACTCAGCATCTCCTGTATTGATAGGCTTTTATACTTTTTAGGAAGATGAAAGAAAGTGACCTTTTGCATCAGTTTTTAATTTTAGTTACACCGACAAAAATGAATAATGTTACTCATGAATTCAGCTAAGTAACTCCAGATTTAATGCACAATTAGAAAGATCACAGCTTTATTCAGATGCTCACATATTCATTAAAGTCTATGTTCCTACTTATTTATAGAAATTAATACAGAACAACTGTATTTCTGCTTTTTTTCAGCTTCTGTACACCAGCAGGTCAGCAGCATTGTCTTCTCTATAGGACTCTCATTCTCTTACAGGAACCACCACACTCTGGAGAGTTGAATCAAACCTGGAGCCAAGCAAAGAACCAAATCATGAGGAATATTGCATCATCAGATCTTCAGATCCCTGTTCTGGAACCCCTGAGATCCCGGAGCATCCTTGAAACACCTCTTTCCCAGTGAAGACAGCTAATTCTTGCTACAGGGGAAGAACGTGTCAAGCAGGGAGTCTTCTCCAACTACAGTCAGTGAAGGTGTTTCTTGCACACTTGGGCTTTACAGCCTAAAGTGCTTTCCTGAACTCTTACCTTCTTTTCTCCTTTTCAACAACAAGCAAGGGAGGAAGAGTAAAAGGTTACACACACATGCATACATAAATCCTTGTGAAAATTTAATTTAAATACCTTGAACTTCAGAGTGAAAATCACTATTCTGTGAACGATGAAAATGTCAACAGGTATATAATCTGAAAAACAGTTATGCTATTCCTGTTAAAGACATTTTCACTTCTCTAGTCCTACTCTTTCCAAGTTATTTCCCAGGTTAATGTCTACAATGTGTATTCTTGTTGTCTGCTGCATTCAAATATGCAATCATAATTCCTGACCAAAAGCAAAACATTTTTTTCTAAAACAATATTTCAGCAACTACATAAAGAAAAGGAATAAGATATTCACATAAGTCTTAACAGAGAGTAGCTAAAAGTCCCAGATTGGTGCAAATAATTTAATCTGAGCAATAATTTATTACTTGAGGGGACAAGTGTAAAATTCTGTAAAATGTTCACACTTGTACAACTGTCATGCTAATCAAATGTTCTATTTTTACAGGCCTGTCAGTGAATAATCAGGACTAATGATTTTACTAAAGTCTAAAATACTTTACCCTGCAGGCTGCAAGCTGCCAAGATGGAGGCTGCCCTTCATAGTGGAAGTTCATGACCTTGCAAGAATGAGATTTTTCATTACACTCATTTTAAGTGTAATGCCATTAAAAGAAATTTAATACATTCTTTTCAATTACTTGGTAATTTTATATAAGATACAGTGTAGTTACATTGTGGAAGGGTTGGGGGTTTTTTGTAAGTAACTCCAATTCACAGAATTGGAATGATAATTATATGATAGATGCCTTTATTATTTTCTATTTGATATTTTAGTTTTTAAAATAACTATTAGAATCCAGGTTACATTACCAAGATTATAATTACACTTTATTTATTCCCAGTAATATAATTGCTTTCTGGTCAAAAAGTATAATTGCAGTGTAACTACTCTGAAATTTCTACTTGCACATTACAGAGCTGAAGGGAATGTTTTCACTGCTTACAGAATTTTGTATGGCAACTATAAGAGGCAAATGAGGAAAGGTAATTCAAAACTTATTAAACTTATTAAGTACAAGAGATTATCTCCACCCCCCTGTGCTTTACTTATTCTCAAGTAATGGGAAGAGCAAGAATGAACACAGTTTGGTCAGAGGGGTGAATGGGCTATTGGAATTAATGTTATATAAGAGCATGAAGATTTAAAAACTAAAAGAGAAGAGACAGCAATGCCTATCTTGGAACTGAATTGCAAAATATTTACCAGAACAATTAAATGGTTGTGCATACATTGATTCTGTTTCTTGACACAATAACAGATTGATGGTAAAGATACACTGAATCAGGAAACTATCAATTACTGTGGCTTCCTTTGCTATTAAAAAAGTCGTCTGACCTAGGTTGTTCAGTGGGCAAAAAGTTTTATCAGAAGTGGCGCATGAGGGAATTATGTCACCAGAATCACAGCTGGTCTATTTTGCTAAAAAACCCAAACTGAGCTCAGGTTACTATTCATAACTGGACCAAACAAAAGTAGCTGAAGTGGAAATCTAGAGCAAAGTTTAATCTGCTTTGTCTGGATCCATACCAAGATGTCCCTGGAACTGCAGTGTGTTCTGTTCTAAAAGAAATTGTATTCTGTGGCTTATCCAAAAGGCATCAAGATTTGGTATGTTGCACTTTGCAATGAACATAGAAAAGATATAATTTCATTTTTCTATTGAAAAAAACCCAACAGAAAAAAAGCACCTTATTTGTTGCAAAATGCCTCCTTTCATTGTACAAATACCATCAGACAAAGTGCAAGCTATCACTGGAACCTACATCACTATTTGCTCTTTGTACCCTGTTGAGCAATATAACATTTATTAGGAATGTTATTACAAAATCTTCCTCAAAATGTGTCATATCTGCTCAGCTGGCCAACTATTCTTTCACTAGCTAGTTGTCTGTCATCGGCTCTTTTAAGTATCAGCTCATGAGCCAGCTGTTTTCACGACTAATTTTCACAGTGAAATGAGCAATGTATATCCTGAAAATTTTTTTCAGTAAAATAAATTTTAATTATTTTTTTCTTCTCACATTCATTTAAATAGTGTATCAGGTCACCACAGGTTTTCTGAAAACCAGGAACAACTACATATATATGTATAGAAACATACCACATCATAAACAGACACAATTTAGAAATGTGTAATGGGACCTAAATTGACAGATGAGAATATGTTTCAGAATTTAGTGGGAGAAATTGTAGTAGGAAGGGGGGAGGAACAAGCAGCATATTAAAGGTTGCCTGAAGTGATTTTTACATTATTTTCTGGTATGTTTTCTTGCAGACAATGTAATACAATAAGGTATTTAAAAAATATTGATATCTTTCTTAAGAGCCCCCTTGATTTTAGTTATTATTGCTACTATCTTTTCTTGACATATCATAAATCATGTTTTCTGCCTACTAGTAGACCGTATTACATAGAGCTGTCTGAGAGCTAGTTTTAGCTAAGTAGACACTTTTCAATTGTATTTAACTGCTTACCGTTTTTGTGGAAATGATGTTACCAACACTCATTTCACCTGAAAACAAAAGCTTTTGAATTCTATGTTGTTTCTACACTGCATCACTTTTGAGGTTTTTTTATATTAATAGATACTAGACGCTTACTAAAAAAAGCAGTACCAAGTTGCCTACAGTCTTTTAGAATTATAGCAGACACCTATTTGTACCTGTAGGTATCTAAATATCTTTGAAAAGATCTCATCTAGAAAACCTAATGATAACATTTCCCTTTAAAAGTTTAGTGGAAAATGTTTCCTCTTAACAATGTGTGCAATATTGCTTGTCCTATTGGTGCTCTCTTGTTAGTTGCAGATCATAAATCATTGCAAAATTACTGACAGGTTGTATCACTAACATGCTGTACCTTATTCTGGGACTTAATTATATCAGCATCTGATGGCAACACTGTCAAAAGGGTTTGTCAGCATTTTCAGTACACATCCATTTTTTTCCAAGGTGGATGAAAACTTAATATGTCAGTAATTTCAAAATTGTATCCGCTTGAATAGACACAAAAGTTGTCAGTCAGGGTTTTGTTTTACTTGTCCAGAATATGTTTTAGTTTTACTTATTTATCTTTTCCAATAGGGATTGAGAATAATACAGCAGCTTGTGTGTATTTTTAAAAGTTCCTATTAAAAAACTGTTCAGTATTTTTCACTTATTTAACTACTAATTACAGGTGAGAGAAATGGCTGTTGAATAATGAAGTGTTAAATATATTCAGTGTATACACAAAAGTGCTCTAGAGTGGGGAAAAAATATTTATCAAAAATAATTACCTGTTGACTATGCCTCCTGGGATCATAGTAAATGAGATGACATTGTGATTTTTTAGAGAAATTTTCTGCCTTCAAGAGAGTTGTGAAACATCCAGGAGTCTTTACAGCAACACACATTAATACAGACCATATTTCTTCTATGTTTGCAGATCAAGCGTTTATTCATTTTGGATTTCTCCCCTGGTAATTTTTTTTCTGTCATACTGAGGAATTTATATTAATATAATATATACTGTAGGTGGTTCTACTTCTAGAAATTAGTATTTTAATTTTAACTGTGATTAAAAACTTTAGCTATTTCCACGCTGGTTCAATTTTTCTGAATGAGGCAGTAGCTACAGAAAAGAAGATGGATTAAATATGGTAGCAGAGATTACTTTATTGCTAAAATACCAAATTAATCAATGAGACTCACAATTTGACAGTTGGGAACAGTACTGATGGTGGTGAATACTAATTACTAGGTGTTGGTAGTCCAGGGAAACTGTCACTTATGGCATCAGTAGTAATAAAAGGAATCATATGTTGGACATTTTGCTGCCATTTCATTCTGCGGCACCAAAGTCAATGAAAAGCGTTGATATAGTTAGCTGTTGGCTCAGGATAATACCCATCTGGAGCACTCTGGCTAACACTGTTTTGTACCTGGGATATGCTCCAAATTCAATTTAACAAGGCAGACTTCTCAGCACATTTGGTAGAACCGCCTCTTCCACCTTCCTTGATCAATTTGCCGTGTGTGCAAGTCTGCACTGCTTTTCTTTCTGTATATTTTGGACTGTTAATACACGTTCTTTCCTCAAAATTGTCACACCATACTAATGAAAATATTTCTGATGTTTTTTCTATATTGTACCTATTTTTGTGAGAGTTCTGCCACGGATGCTTTTTGTCTCAATGAAGTCTTCCCAAACTTTAATGCTGTAGTCACCATTCTTGTTCCTCTTCTCACCATATATTTAGTATAAATTGGCAACAACTAAAGGCGCAAGTGCCCAGTATTGTGAGAACAGGCATCGTAGCACCTCAGTGGATGTTCCTTTATGTGCAATGTAATGTGCAGGATGCCAGAGTTTCCCAAATTACCTCCAAATGATGTCTAAGGCAGCTCCCATGATGAGCAGTGGATCTGTCCAGAGCTTGGCAATAAAAAGCGCCATGTGTTGGTGGAAAGTCTCAGGTTCCTCCTTTCCTGGCCCCTTTTTCTTTTGATATGTTGAGAAGGCTGGAGGAAGACTTTCCAGAGCCACTACAAGCGAACAAAAGGCATAAGTACCATAATGACTGGACGTTATGGAGAGAGAGAGAAAAAGCCGGTGTTCCCTGTGGATGCAATGTGTAATACCTACCCTGATCCAGGGCTTAGACACCCCCCTTCGCTCCACAGTCTCTCTTGAAAAGAAATCAGAGGTGCAGTGGATTGTAAACTCACGTAAACAGAATTTATCACTTCTAAACTGTGAACTAGTATTAACCTTTTTCCCATATTCACAAAGGACAGAGTTTAATGACACATTTTTACTTCTCTCTTGCACCACTGAGATGTTACTTCTGGGACCAGTGCTCAGTCTCTTTAAAATATGTAGTTATGTCTTTTTATTTATTACATTCATGGTGAGACTTCTAATCTAGGCAAAGGGGTACCCCAGCTCAATTTCTCAGTTCAATTTTACTCCAAAGGTAATAAAATCCACCCACAAGACCTGTAGGTACCACCTTTCACATTTCTCCAGTAGATAGCCTATCTGCTCTTCCAGCAGAGGTGATCTTCACCCATCCTACTGAGTTGGTCAAGGACCAAAAATAAACCCAAACCCCACAACATTAAAAATTCATTTTATGAAAAAAAAAAACCATGACTTGCCTGCACAGTTACATGAACAACTCTTATGTCTTGCTGCTGAGTATGGGATTGCTTCCTTCCTCGAAAACTGATTACATTAATGCAAAGTATCAAGAGTCTTCAGAGCAGAAACTATGAGTCAGGGTCTCCCTTTCCTCCCCTTTGTACTCAGAAGAATTCCTATACTTCTCTTTTTTCTGTTTTTTTGTTGGCCCAGCTTCCTCTCACGGATGTTTCATAGGCAAAAGGAAAAATTTTATTTCCCTGTGTAACATATTTTTTTCATGAAGACACAGCCTCAAAGACCACAATTCTACTCAAAGTCATATTATTGTAAATTGGCAGCACTCTGGTTAATCAACATGTTTATTCTGACTTTATGCTGCAGCTTTCAAAAGCAGAATTCAGCAAAAGAATTCACTTTTAAAAATAATAAATATTTACTTAAATATTTCATTTTAACCCATATTGTGTTATTTTTCTTTTCTTTTGCACTTATATTCACATGTGAGGCAAAGTATTAATTGGCAATACTACTGTATTAGAGACATTTATGTTTGAAAGACCTAACCCATTCAACTACAGTATTTCATATGCTAATATAAGGAAAGGTAAAACAGCTTTTCAAAAAGAATGAAACCTTAACAAAGATTTCAACTACACAGATCTAGCCAGGCTTCCTACAGTTTTCTTCCACAGTAGTAATCAGCCTCATAAGGAGGTTTGTAAAACTTTGGCAACACAATGAGAGCACAGCTGAATCCAAACCATGATAAATCACCAGGGATCTCATTGCAACGCTTATTATAGCTGTACCAAACGTGTCTGAGCAACTGAAAAATCAAATCAAGTCCTTGTGCATCTCAGGGGAAAAAAGCATCAAATGAAGCCCATAAAGGGTAACTACACAGAGCAGCATCATATTCTGCTGCCAGAATACCTTTCTGGCTTCATAAAAAATCACATATTTTTTCCTTCTCGGAAAATTGCATTCTCACAAAAGGGTGACGTTATATGAAGAAAAAAACAGTTAATGACTGGACTTTGTGTAACAGAAATCAGGCACAGGAAGCGAGAAAGAGTCTTCCTAACATGAGTTTGCCTCACAGGAGGCAACACGTTCGCAGACTCTATGACTTCAGTTCCTAATCCTGGTGTTCTGTTTCAGACAAAGTTCTATTTCAGTTTAATCAGTTTCCTAAAGTAAGGAGCAAAGACCTGAGCTCTTCTTTTGCTCAGACTGAGAGCACTGTGTGAAGATAAGCAAAAAAAGAAATCAAATTATATACTCTACATTTCTTTCTACCTCCTGCATATTTTAAAAGCAGTAACTTCGGTGGTGCTTTGTTGATAATAACAGCCAAAGATTGTCCATGTGGTATTTATACAAAGTCAATATTTCAGACAAGCCCAGATTTTCAAGTGATGAGTACTCCCTATGGGAAGCCAGGTTTTCAAAAGAAATCAGATTCTCATTTAAGCACCTAGGCAGGGACCAGCCTTCTAAAAGTGCTCAGCTCTCAGCAGCAACCACTGCAATTCCATTAGACAAATTTTCAAAGAGCTCTATAACCTAAACATGAGCTCATCTGAGCATGCAGGATGAGACCACATCACCCTTGAAATCAGTGGGGATTTTGCCACTCACTACAAATGAATCAATCCCACTAAAGGATTGCATCCCTTTAACTGATTGTGGATGCTGAGCTTTTTTAATATCTCTGGCTTTGGTGCTTTTATCTGAAGGTCCCCCAAAAGTTCTATGAATGATTTTCATTATGATTCTCCATACTAGGAAAAGAAAAAAAATCTATAATAATCCTGAAATATTTGAGCTATGAAATCAACACAATTCTATAGAATTGTAATACAGCTTTTTAAAATAGATTAAGAACCTGTCCTATTGTAAGTAAGATACTTTTCCTTTCGTTTAGTAAACATTTGGATAAAGCTCTAAAGAAACATATGACTGTATGTTCAATTACAGGTTATATTAGAAAGTCAGCATCATCCATAAGAATTAAGAGGTTAGCAGTGCCATCATGGTGATGTTGGACAGAAAACCATGTTTTTCCAGAACAAAAGGCATATCAACATTTCAGAGTCACAAATGAAATCTCAACAGAGAGTGACAGATTAGATGCAGAGTATAGTTTCCTGGCAGTATGCAAGCACCAATAGCCATGGACCCACACACTAGAATTAAGCACGTTTCCTTCCACCAGAAGACTACTCAATCTATTTCCTTTAGTACTGAATTGTAAGGGACCAGAATCTAGAACAAGCTCTTCCAAATACTCATGACTTCTGTTTATACATATTGGGAAGTTGGCATGCATATGGCTGATTTTCTCTTTTTGCAATAAGCCTTAAAGGATCTCCACTGAGCCCTGAACCTAGTTAACAAGTCAGTCTCCCCCCCCCAAAAAATTCATTCAATGAAGCAATAATCATTTAATGTGCTAGACAACTAAACTGTATATGTAAAGCTGTTCTGTGGGCACATTTTTAGCCAGCACCCATGGCTCCATTATAATTGATACTTATTTTAACCGCTCCGAGTACATGCTACTTCAGTCCAGTTTCTAGAACTCTATTTTAACTCTTCCACTTGGGTATTTTAAATAAGGACTAAACTTCAGGCAAATGGCAATCCTGATGCCCAATTACAAAAGAAATCAATCACATGTCATAACTGGAAAGGCACACGAAGCGAGTACAGCATATACCGCAGCACACTGAATTGCTTACAGCAGGACACAGCTTCAGTTTCATCAGTAAATCACTGGGGATTTTCCTCTTTCTACCAAACATAATTTGTGAATGAAAAACATTCCTACAGTTATTTAAGTGTACCAGAGCTTTATGGCTTGAGTTTCATTATTTTATTGAACAGCATGTCATTAATTACCACTGGCACGTTTCTCCCATGTACAGTAGCTGGAGCTGCATTTCACAGACGGAAGGCAGTAAATTCTGAATCTAAGATTAAAGAACGCAAATGATAGCTTGTGTTATGGTTTTTCAGAGTCTTACAATGTACACAAGACCATTACACTGCCTGATGCTGTGTAGTATAATGTTAACAATTTACATTCATTTGCATCTCACTACAAACCTTCTGTTAACAAGCAAGGTCAAAAGAATTCCCTAGGAAATAAGTTCAGGACAAGAATGTTTCTTCCTAAGTTTATGGCAAGTCACAGATGTCTCACCCGACATAACCACTCAATATAAAGTGAGTTTAAAGCACATACAGTGTAGTTAGGACATTGTTTTCAAGCTCTGTAAACTACAAATATTTTGTAGCACAGTGAAATCAGTATTTACATTTTAAATTTCTACAAATATGTAAGGAAAAGGTGACAGGAAATACTCAGCATTAAGAAATTACTTTCAACTGAGAGAAACCTTATCAGATGGGTGTGAAAATCTTGTCAGATGGAAATCATTATTCAAATACATATGTACAACTTTATATTAGCCCTCCTGGTTATTGTCTCTATTTTGGGCCCAGTCTATCAGAATTTGCTGAGAGCAGCTGTAAGAGACAGCTTTTATGTTTCCTTAATCCTATTTTTAGTTTAAACAGTGGCACAAACTACCAGATTATTTTGCAGTCAGTGTGCTCCACCCTGGTTTTAGGTTTTCCACAAAGCCTTTCAATTTATTTCCAGGACCAGAAAACAAGATCGAGGAACCCAGGGTCTTCCTAGCAATTCTAGGACATGTAGTTATTGAAAAGTATTGAGGTCACTACCATAAACTATATACCAAAAAGTCTTCCGATTTATCTTGGAGCAGAAACATTTTGAGGCAAAAGTTTTCTGTTGGTTTTTTTCTGGATGACTATTTGAAAGTTCCTGAGGTTCATAATTTTTAAGGAGCTGGGCAAGTTATGTGCGTCGATTACTTGACCAATGCAATAATAAGCTGAAGGAAAGGTAGATGATAATGCACGTTACACATCCTCTGAAGTAACGGACTTTTTATATATCACTACATCAACATATTAATATATAATTTTCAATCCTGTGGTTTTACCCTGATTTTAGAGAAGGAGAACAGGAAGCAAGCGTAGCTGAAATCAGACAGCTTAGTACTGATACACCTCATGTTATATAGAGAGATAAACCAGTGAAAAAATTTGTGAAGTTCTATAAACAATTTTTGTCTTTTATGGAACAAGTGATTTGTCTTTGATATGATGAGGTATGATGCTACCTTATTCCACTAACGAATGGAATCATTCCAGATCTGAGCAACAGAACTGGACGTTAGCATTTTGTAGCAACTAGCTATAAATTGACTTTTAAGCTCCTTTGAACTTGATGAAAACAGTTGCAGTGATTTAAGGAGTTTGTTAAGTTTGTTATGCCTTTTCCTTCTTAGGATGTGCTTTTATGCCTGGCTCTAAAATCGGAGAAGAGAGATCTCTGAGCGAGAAGTACGTGATTTGAGAACTGCAAGTAATCTTCCGTTTTTAAGCTCCCTCCAGACTGGTAAGTGATTGACTGCTTTACTGTATCATGTCTTATTAATATAATTTATTAATCTAGTAATTCAGTTCAAGTTGGCACTGTATGTTGCCAAAAGGAATAAAATAAAAAGAGCATTGTGATAAAATATTATCATCTTGCCATCGCTGCAAATCTGAATGACAGCAGAAGTGAAATTCACACTGATGAACTGTTACGTATCTCACGGTGACATGGTTACTATATCTTTAGGCCAAAAGACACAATGCACTGTAAAGGGAAGAGTACTCCCACAGTTTTAGAAATATTAAACTATGCTGCATGACTGGACTGCCTTGACAGCACAGCCTGCCTTTCCTGTAATAAATATGCAGCAGTTGTGAAATTACCAGGTTGTTGAATCAGTCATGGACATACACAGAAATTTCTGAATTTCTTCCTTTCTCCTCAGCCAGATGGTCCTTTCTGAAAATCAGAAACAAAACTTGGAGCCATATGTATTACGATATTTCTCTCTTGATTTTTTGTATGGACCAGAGCGTCAAAGAGGTACCCTTTTTCTTCTATGCAAAACCCAGCAGCTTTAGTCCCCAAATCTGGGAACCTCAAAGATCTGCAAAAACATAGCAGAGTTTTCCAGAAAAGCAGAAGAGTCTGCATACGGAGCTAAACATCATCCAGAGTCAGCTGAAGGGGGCCTGAGAGCATTCAGATTTTTTGCTGTTGAACTGGAGATGATAATGTCGAACAAACATAGAGTCTATCTACCACAAGGCAACCACAGCCTTCAGATGGCTGACAGTTTTGGACTCCAGGAAGAGCAGACACCAAATCTTTGGAGCTGCCTAATATTGGAGCATCCCAGAATCATGATTGTGGTACCAAAAGAGTTTTTTATTGTGGATACTTCCAGTCACTGCTGCAGAGCCTGAAGCATCCACAGAACTAACATGAACTCCAATTTCCCAGTTGTTTACACCCAGGGATCACATTTGACTTCTGAAATACCATCTTCCAGTATTTCCTGCAGTGAGTCCTCTTTGGAACTTTCGAGGTGTGAGGGGATTTTGTATTTTTAAAATTTTCTTAATGTAAACCAAAATGATATTCAAAAAATGAAATTATTTCCAAAATGTCATTTCCCCCCCCATCCAGGTTATGCAATCCTACATCTATTGTACTTCAGTAATTTCCATGTAAACAAAATGAGCTTGTGCACCACTGCACTAGCATTCATAAAGATTTACCAGAATTTATTGCTACTGAGATAGAATTGCTACATACCATGGCATTTTGTATTTTTTTTTTCTTTTAAATGTTCACTTAACACTCCATATGCCTCAAGTGACCACCACATTTTTCCACAGGTTTCAAAGGGATTTATTTCCACTGACTTGACTACACTGCAGACTACAGTGCAACATAGCTAAGAGGAATTGGGTGTCTTGTAAAATTACTTTGTTGGGGGACTGGAAATAGTCCATGATAACCCAGATCCCTTACAAGTTAATTTACTATGCTTACCTTCATGAAGAAAAATACTGAGCTACATTACTACATTGGATCAACAGTATATGACTGTTTCATACTAGTTTACCATCTATATGATTATACGGTAGACTTAAAAGAAGAAAAATATGGATTTAAATTTTTTAAAAGAAAATCTATATTTCTTTCCTCTACCATAACAAAATTCTAGTAATTAATTAAGGGGATCTTTAACAATGATATAGAGAGTTATTACATTCTGATCTATTACAAAAATCAATGTCTTATTGACAATAAATGGTAATATGGTTAGAAGCAGTTACCATGTCCTATTACAAAAAGTTCTACTGCCCTTTTAATAAAAAGGAAAGAAAGGGAATAAAGAGAGAAGTATTTTTCTTTCTGTAGAAGACCAATTTAACCAAAAGACAAGTATCCAGTGGTTACTGGCATTTTTGTTATGGGTCAATGACAAGTAGGAATAGTGCAGTGTCTCTTAAAAGGTGCACAACAATGCTTCATGGTGAAAAATATGATTACTCTTCATTTCATGTAATGAGAGACATTTTGTGTTTTCTATACTTGCATTTTTTCTGTGATGAATTGGATTTTTTCCTAATATGTATCAGAGTTGTTTCTTAGTTCAATTATTACCCTCTTTCTTTCAAAAATTGTAGTATCATCTTTTAAAAATTCTTTTAATATTCTACAGCAGGAAACACAGAATTAAAAACTGTTGCCCTGACCAATGCCAGTAAAACATCCACGCATTTGCGGACATCCTCTGCCAAGCACTGGGGACATATTGTTAATTGCCTGATCAGCTTTTAGGTTAATTTCCACTGTAGTGTATGCACTAAAAACAATTTAGATATCTGTAGTTAACTCATTAAAAATAAAACTATTATTTTTCTTAGGAACTCTAATAGTAAAACTAGTGGGCTCCTAATAATGACTTGATGAAATGAAAAATGAAAAAAAAAAAAAGAAGTCATTTTACTGAGATTAGAAAGCAATGTTGCAAAATACTTTTCAACACATCTGTGAAGACCGTGGGCTTTGCTTCACAACATGATTTCTGTCTGGAAATTCCTCACAGCAAAAATCTAATGACATGAATCAATAAACTAATCTCATAGGAAGCATTCACGGCTCTGTTCTTATTCAAGCCACCAGACTTTCCTGAGCCTTCTACTCTGCTAACAAATAGGCAGCGGTATTTTTCCTAGTATAGATCTGAGAAATAATTCTGTTACAGCTGCTGCTCTTGCTAACCAATTAAGTCTATTAACAAAGTACAAGGATTGTATAATTGCAATTAAATGTGTGAACAAAGCTGAGACCACATATTGGCTCAATGAAACGCACCTCCTTAGGAGTCAAAGTCTAAAAGATGGGATGATTTTTTTCCTGTAGCTGAGTCAGAGGGAACATAACGACATTCATGCCCAGAAGCCACAGAAAATGCCACAACGGACAGACATCAAGGGGCTTTTATCTAAAAATCATCAGAGTAAATCACTGCCTCACGTTTCCTTTGAATATATTGATGATAATAATTTATATTGTGCTGGATGCAAAAATGAGAGATTAATTGGTATAAACAAGGGTAGGATATCTCAATGGTTAAGAATTCTACATGGAAGTCAAATCATGCTCTGTTTCTATAATATTTGATCAGGTAACTGCTTCACAGATAAGTCTTATTCCTTCTCAAATTTCTTTTACCACTACACTTTCTCCAGAAGTTATTTATAAAGAATGGAGGGCAGGCAAGAATGTTGGCTGCACAAGTCCTATTCAGCACATCAGAGAATTTTTGAAGTCTCATGAGGTGCCTGTGGTGGGCATAAGAGTTATTTTAGGCAGCTCAACATAGCAAATGAAGCAAAATGAAATTCCTCTGCAAATGAAGCTCTTCAAGTTAGAAATGATAAGACTTAGATTAACAATTTGTTCTTCATGCTTCTACATCACTCTTGGTGATAACTCAATGGACTAGAAAGATGAAAAGGACTGTGTTCACACTACTAGTTTCTTCTCTCTTCTGGATCAGACTTTCATAGTCAATGTAGAATAACTCTTGTGTGTTTCAGTTAGCAAATCCATATCTGTTCTACTTCAGATAGGATTTTCAAAGAAAGAAAGAAAGAAAAAAGGAACTGTGTTGGTAGCCGTCTTGACCAATAGTATTGACCACCTTCCTCTTTTAAAATACATTTTTCTACTGTCAAAGCAAATAATCTAAGAAGATAACACCATTCATTTCAGTAGAAATGCAAGTCTGTAATAGTATAAATGACATATCTCTAGATTGCCGCTTGCCTCAGAAAATAGATCTGCAATAAAGCAAGTCTAATCCTTGAGAATTTATTTGTAGAAAATCCATTAGGTGTAACACTGAAAACCCGCTATCAAACCAAACATAAAGCAAGGCCTGTCTAAAGCATATGTAGTCAAAGTCAAGATTTTTTTTTAATAAAAATTACTTCTTTCTGAGAAGCCAGAAGGCAAAGCCTCCAGAAGATTTCTACTTCCGGGGAGTACAAAAATGTTTTTCTTTAATTGAAACAGATGAAGATTTTTTTTAAGCTTTTGCATTCTTCAAAAAGCCTCTGTTTCTGTCATGAATGTTATCTTTTGATCTAGGGCTTTGCAGTCAACATCTACAAGACTTTTTTCAAGCAGCATACTTCTTAAATGTTTCTGATTTTCTTAGATATTGAAAATACACACTTTCACAGGACAAGCAAGAAACGATCCTTGTCTTTTACTTGTATCTTCTTTGTTTACCACATATGTTACCCTATGACTGGATCTGAACTAATTAAAGAAGATTTGTGGAGGAAAATGGTCTCTTACATTACTTCCGCATAACTTTGTCTCCAGTATTAGTCCAAATGACGTAACTGGGAAAAAACAGACGGCTTTCAGGAGCAGGAGATTTTTAGTCCAGAAATTTCTTTTTTCCATAGTCTGTTTCCATTCATGGGATGTTCATAAGTCAAAACGGTTTCTGTTAATATTTATGTAGATGAGTAGTACATGATATTTCACTAATTCGATTAAGCAATTAAGTACACAAGAGAGAGAAGTTTTTATGAAAGTAATTAGTACTTTCAAGCGGTTTTAGTTCCTGAATTAGAAGGTAGTGGGGAACACACTTGCAAACTGTATTGTTGTGATAAATTCACAGTAAGTGGAATGTGTTATCCAGTCAGCTGTTTTCTTTATCTTACAAAACAATGCCTACCAATGGGTAAAATATAGACAATAGCTACTTATAACATACTGAATTTGTAGAAAAAATCATTGTGCAAATATAAATACATTATTTAATGGAGCAAGTTTAACTCTTCTTGCTGAGAATTTACTTATGTACATTATGGCTAACTAAGAGTATACGTTAACTGTCCAAAAGCAGCTATGATTTAAACTTCAGAAATGGCTCCCCTTGTGACGGCTTTGATATGCGTTTTCCATTTGGGATATATTTTATTAACAGAATGTCCATTTCAGCCAGACAAACTCAGAATGGTTTGAACTGCTGATCTAGAATAAAAATGATGTCATGAGGCAGTCAATTGCACTTTCAAAGGAATGCAAGATGGCACACACACACATATATATAAAAAACTATATTACATTATAAAGAAAACGGAAATATTTTGAGTCTTAGTGTTCCCAGGAATAAGTTGGGTTTTTTTTGTTTTGTTATGTTTTGTTTTGCTGAGCTTTTTAGTCTTTCAGCAATGTTATCCCACCTATATTTATATTCAGCTAGCAGCACCAAACAGTTTAAAAGACAGTCTTGTGTTTTGCCAGCAAGTATTTTATTCAGTACCACAGTGGAGATTGCTTTAGCTTGGATGTTCATATCCTAAAATGATTTAACTAGCCCTTGGGATACTTTAAGAGCAGTGCATTTGATTAAATCAGCCAACAACAGTTAATTGCTTCTAAGATCCTAAAATGCCTAAGATACCAGAACAAAGGAAGTTCTTGTGGTCAGGTCTTGTTCTTTTATGTGAAAAGGACCTTTTTTTTTTTTTTTCATATATCATTATGAATTTCATTAAATGAAATTTACTGAATATCAGAAAAATTAAGAAAGACATTGTTCAGAATGATAGGCTTGGATTGTCTATAACAGATGAGTAGTCACTTTATCTTCATATTTTTCAGAAAAAAAGTATGCCTCTTGCTCATGCAGTTCAATAAGGAATCAACATGTGTACTAAGAAAGCATACAGCCACTATAAAATTTAAAATTATTTGACTACAAAGGGCTATTTTAATTTGCTTGTTTTTTCAACATATTTTAGGAAAACATATTTCAGTTTTTTTCAATATACTACAAGAACACGTGAACAAGAGAGAGCTGAAGAAAATTTTAGAAAGTCAAATGAAGAAGGAAAGGGTATTGAGTAGGAGGAAATCTTTCTTTATTAGATAATTACAGTGACATTAGGGAGTTCCCTGTTCATAGCTGCAGTGGTGGAGGCATGCTATCAGAATAACAGAACTGTGTAAGAGTAGAGACTTAAAAGCTGCATGAAATTATTGAGGAAATAAGTTTCTCTAGACCTGCATATTTGGTGCAAAATATAGTTGCATTAATTTATTTGAAAGTTTGGGGCTTAGTATACTGCAATAGTGATGGATGGTTTTAATTTAAGACAACTATTAACCATTTTAAAAGGTCCCAGACAATTTAAGTGCAAAAAATCCCTACTGTGAGTAAAGTACATGCAGTAATGAAACTGTTTACTGTTGCTTTTACAATATGGCATAGAAAAATACAATTAAAATAATTGGACTATATAATTCAAATACCAGAGATTCTAGGGAATAGAATCATAGAATCATAGAATCA
>NW_009233264.1:6916-18536 GCF_000690835.1 Fulmarus glacialis | reverse complement strand
CCCCCCCCAAAAAAAAAAGAAAAAGAAAAGCCTGTATCTTGTTTATCTATGTGTGATTGCTTGACATAATACTGGTCATAAATTGTTCTGAAAACAAGAAACAGTTAAAAATTATGCTTACTTTCTGTATCAAACAAAAGTAATCAGAATATATTCTTTTTTCCTTCCCTTGCTCAGCAGAAAAATGCATGGTATTTAGAAAGAACAGCGCCTGAGGATTTATGCAAGCATGGATAGATCTGTATTTTTTGTTTATTTGCTTTTTACTTTTGTTCACGTCCTCCTTCTGTTTCATTTTTCCCTACTCACGGCGCAGGCTCGGCACCCTCCTTGCTGTTTTTGAGGGTACATGTTGAAACAGTTCTGGAAAAACTCAGGTCCAAATACACATACAATGCCGAGCTACTGATCCCAGCAGTCTGACATGCTTTCTAGAAGGTGAGATTCAAGCATGGATATATAGAGATCTCAGGAAGGTTAAGGCAGATTTTATAGAGTATACGAAATAGGCAAAAGTCAAGTTTAATCTGAACCTAGAGGGCTGAGAGAAAGGTACACCCACCTTTCGGTCTTGGCGTTCAGGCTAATTACCACAGTGCTTGTAATGTCTTTCTTGCTCTTTCCCATTTCACCTTTCAACACAGGGCATGAAATCATCTTCCCTCAAGTTTCAGTTGGAAAATGAACACCAAAGGTTTCCAAAAATTAACACACCTTTGGTCATTTTACTTTAATACAGACTTTTTAATTAACATGCTGTGACATCCATTCTTCTACATACATTAATCGTTCCATGTCCTACTCAATTTCTTTTTTCTCTCCTTCTTCCCCCAATTTGAGAAAATACATCCCAGGTCATGTCATCACTCTCAGACTCTCAGGAGGACAGGAAGGCAGAGACACGCAGTAGGTATTGTTATAACAGGTGTTACTACTAATTGCATAAAGATAATTTTACAGCAATTACAGTGATGGCAGAAGTGCCAAAACTGATTCCAGGGAGCTTTTTTTTTTTCCTCATTTATAAGTAGTAAACATCTACTACTTTAGTTAACACCATAAGCCAAGTAAATGAATTGCTTCTTTAACATGTAGAACCATAAATTGCTCTATACCGGATAATGGCAAAAATGGAATAACTTCTCTGTATGCAAAAAAAATTGCAAACATTTTTTGTCTATTATAAAACATATTATAGTATAGGCATTTCTTTGGGGAAACAAGAAAAAATACCTTTAAATTATCCAACACACTGCATTTTAAATCAGCCACATCTCATTTTTTAGAGACAACATGAAATTTAGTTCTTATAAGCACATACTGATTTTCTTCCAGACTCAAAAGCGTTGAGCCAATTACATATAACTAGAAGTGGAAACACATCCCACAGCAAGTATTTTATTTATAAAGGGCAAAGAAAAAGAATTCCATTATAGACCCCCTAGGAGTACCTACAACACCACTCACAGACCAACGTCCCATTATGTTAAGTGCTGTACAAACACAGGACAAAAAACTCTGTCCAAACCCAAAGCATCAGTAGGAAGACAACAAAAAGAATGCTTGAGCGAGGTAGTTATGCTGAAAAAATTTTACAGATCATTGGGTAGACCTTAGCATGGTTTGAGAATTTACTAGCTTTACAAGTAAATTAAGCTTTAACTATTTTAACACTACTTTTAGCTATTTGTAGCTTCACAGTCTAAAATTTGTAACTCGAGTTAGAGCAAAAAGGCCTGTTTAGAGAAGACAAACCAAAGAAAGCGTTCCTCAAAGAAAAGCTGGAAAGCACTAAAGCCTGAATTTCCAATAACTAGAACTAGCGATAATCAGACTAGCATCAGTAACTACAAAATTACAAACATGGGCTAAAACCCAGATTTAGTCCCTCCAGAGACTTAAAATTAAAAACATCCGGCTGCCATATTTATTAAGCAACAGAAAGCAACTTGTATGCCGTGTTTGTATGTACAAAGCTCTGTGTTACCATTAAACCATAGACGGGCTCTGTCCTGAAGCGGTGGTTCTTGGGCACTGAGCTGAAGCGCATGCTGAGCTCCCGCCCACGGGACCAGGCTCTGCCAAATCTCTTGGCTCCTAGTTGGTGGCGGGGGATTAACAGCACCAGAAACTAAAATTCAAAATTTCCTAAAGGGATGTACTTTAAGCCTGGTTTTCAGCCTGGTTTAAACTTTATATATTTTTTTATATACATATTTAATTCTTTGGCCAGTTTTACCCTAATTATGTTCTTATGTGTTTAATGAACATTAGCAGCCTCACATGGGTGGGGAGAAATACCGGAAAAGGGAAAACTGAAGCACCCACTCAGCAGTTATCATCATTGCCTCAACTGCAGTAGATGCTTTTCCCTGATGGTAGTTTGCAAACACAGGAGGGAGCGTGAAGTCCCTGCTCTGTGGGGTGGCTTAGGTGACAGCAGGAGAGGCGAAACGTGGAGGTCGGGGCCGGGGGGGGGAAGAGAAGCTGTAGGTGTTACAGCAGGAACGAGACACAGGGGCAGAGGGTACGGATCTGTAGGAAATTTAATTCCACTACTCCCATTGTTCACGAAACTATATATGAATAGATGTACTTTTTTAATGTTCCATTTGGAAAATCTGATTTACAAAGTTCCTGTCCTGCGTCCTGATTGAAAGGACAGCGCAGAAGCTCGAAGCCTGGAAATACCTGCTAGACCTGTAAAACTCCACAATCTGGTGATAACTGAGATGATAACCAGGAAACAACATTTTTGCCAATTAGAAAATTCTTCATTTCCAAAAAGTTTTCATCCCAGTCTGGGAGGCTTCCTAGACGCTCCACAACAGCCTAATCAAGCAGTACACTGGAAAACAAGGGAATCGGGCAAGGGGACAGGCTGATACCTAAGCCAAAGGTATCACAGGCACAACATATTTTCCGATGAACTAGCATTTTCCAACGTCAATGCTGGAAAGCTTCTGACCAGCTGTACTGAAAACTCAGGAACCACAGCTCCTGTCAAACAGTACCACAGTGCCCCTCCTCATCAATTAATTTGCTTAGCGGGTAACGCACCAGGAGAACAAGGAGGCTGTTCAAAGGAATCTCGGTGGGGACAAAGGAAGGCTTGTGAACTTACCCAGAAATGTCACACGGCCACGCAGGAAGATAAATCTGACAAGGATGTGCTGGGCAGAATAATGCTCAAAACAGTTTGCAGTCTGGTTTTATCTGGTCGTTGCTGAACAGTACAGGAGCTGAGCAGTTCGGTGGCATAAAAGAATGTATATACTACTCGCATCACTTATCCTCATAAAGATTAAAAAGTGTGATGGCAGGCTGATCTGCTACAGACCACCACTTTATCAGGGTGCCCATAAGGAGCAGAACAGGACCTCAATGGTGGCTTGGCTGCAGGACTGCCAAGGGCATGGCCAAGGATGCTGACCAATACTGGTTCGCTATTTTCTGTGCTCCTCCTGTCTACAGGTCTTTTGTCTTTTACATACACTGTAAACTATTTGGAGCTGGCACGTTATTGTTATTCTCGATTTGTACAGCACTTAGCAAAGTAGGGACCAGGTCCACCACTCTGCATTACAAATAGCATCAGCACCACACCAAAAGAAAAAAAAAAACAAATCAAAACTGAGCTCTACCACATGCACTGAACTCATCGAGTTTAATCCCATGGAATGGAGCGAAGGTAAAGCCTTTGCAAGTGATGAAAGCCACATTCATATCTAGGCTAGAGTTTACAGCCATCAAGGAGCTAATCACACAACTGACATAAATCCTAGTCTAGACAAAGCTTTGTACACTGAACGAGGTAAAAATACAGCGCAATAGCATGGAAGACAGCCTTGCACCCTTCTATAATGAAGGCTGAGATCCTTTCAGCTAAGGCTAGAGAAGATTTTAAGCACCTGAGATTCATGCTGACTTACACTTAAAATTTTACTTAAAATTTTACTGTGCCTTTAAAGCACACAGTCTAAGTTCAAAGCCCCTCAGATATGGATCTACCAAACCCACATCAATTATTTACAAAGGTCATTTTGTATATTTGGGTCCCAACTGATGCCAGCATTTATGTTAGCTACTGCACAGGTCCTCAGCCCTGTTTTCTAGAAGTCCTTCACAACCTCGTGCATCAGGTTGGACAGTGCCCTGATTCTTGCTCTCTCCAAATATTTTAACCAATCTACATATCCTGTGATGCCTCATGAGGAAAATATCAGAAAACGGTGTTGCACTAGGTGAGAAGAGGGAGAATAGGAGATTAAGGGATGGGAAAGAATGAGCATGCAGCCAAGGCACTGCGTGCCCCACACAGTCACTTGCCAAGGAGCCGCAATCTTCAGCCAGGGTTAAATGAGCATCCTGAAAAATTACTTTAAAAAATGCACGCATCTATACAAAATAGTAATTTTTAAAAAATCATTGTTCACTGAAAGGTAAGGACGTGCAGCGATAACTTAATCTCAGTGCTAACCATAGTTAAAGAAATCTCCAGAAACCAGGGACTAACCAGGTAAGGCAGTATAAATGCAATCTGCTGAGAAGCGAGAAATGCAGAGTTAAGACTGCTTTGTGAGGAGGTGGATACCTTGAATCTGTCCTGCTCGAGGCGAGGCAGGAATAAATCTAAACTTCTATTGCTGTTGTTATAGAGGCTGCCTAGCAATCATTTCTGGCCTTCAGAATAGACCATTTCTACCACAATAAGCCAGGAGGAGGGAGCAGGAGGCAGCACCGCAGTGAGTCCAGCCCCGAGCTCCCCAGCTGCCCGGCGAGCTGGGTCCAGCTGTATTCACCGGCAGAGGCAATAACGAGAGGAGGCTGGCGAGGAGGAACAAGGCGGTGTGTATCTTCCAAAAAGCAAACACGCTATGTTTCAGTGGGGAGTTCTGTTCTGAGGGCTTTCACCTGTCAGATGCCGTGACTTTTCTCCCTGCCTCCCCAGCTTTCCTATTCCTCTTCTGCAACTTCTTCTGCCATAGAACCAGTCTTGCTGTGGTCAGTATCTTGGCAGATCTTCAGATACAAGGAAAACATCCTTTCTGGCAGGCACAAGCCCCTGCAATATCATCACATCAAGTACAGCAAGGGCCAGATTAAATCTGAGGTTTATTAATAGCGATTTTGGGCAAAGCCTCTACCCAATATACAATACTAACTTTTCCAGCTCAGGATGTGTCAGGGTGGGGTTGCTCTGAAGTACAACTGTATTTGCTATAGTCCCAGATCAGATGCCAGTGTACTAAAATAAAAATGTCTTCGAACTCTTAAATTTATTTCCCTAGATTTATTTTCGGTACCAATTCAATGCTGATACTAGTATCACTGTGATAAGAGAAGGCAAGTTACATTATCCTAACTGTGCAAATACAAGTCAAACTGTTTGTCTCTAGGAGATGTTTTCTATGCACTTTTAAGTGACAAGAACACACCTGGATTTGCATCCAGCGGGAAAGTACCGACTGGGCTGCTGCTATCTGTGCTGAGGAGGCCTTGAAATGAAAACAAACCAACCGCAAATCACACTAATGAGAAGGCTGTCACTTCTGGATTCAACCATAGAAATGAAATAGAATAGGGGAAAAGAAATATTGGCTTTATTCCCAGACACAAAAAGTAAATCATCTGCAGAGAATGACATTCCACTCCTCCCCTTCATCCCAAACCAGATATCAGATCTATGGAAGTGAGTATACAGAAAATTTCCCACCTTTTGACAACCCAACTTAAAGAAGAAAGAAAAGAGAAGGGAAAATAAAAAAACCAACACAGCTGTATATGCTTTGGAGACTATACATAACAATTAAATACATGGTAAAATTATCTACAAAATTTAACAGCTTTCTGAAGTTAAACAACAAAATATGTAATCTCAGCAATACCAAGAATCTCAGTTCAGCTGTAAATTTCCACAGGTTCCTTGGAGAAACTGGGGGGGTCCACATAGAAGGTATTTTGTGAAAGTCTGAGGACTGAAATATTCTCAGTTTCCTGACCTGGTATCTTAAGCTGGACACCTAAAAAATATTAAGACTCATTACCCCTTAACTCTTCCACCCTGGGCTCAGCGGCTCCTCGGGAAGCACAGTCCCCCCACTCTGTCCCCCTGACTGACCCAGGTCACAGCAGCCAAGGCAAGGCAAAGAGTTGCCCCCTCTCAGATGCGTGGCCACAGACTTTTAAAGGACCAGAACATATTAAATGGCAAACAAACTAGTAAGAGTATCCATCACAGATGTCACATAATTGTTTGGGGGTTTTTTTAGCTTTGTTTTTGTATCGCCTAATCCCAGGCTTGAGCCCATGTTCTGTGAAGCCCAGGTAGAGTCAAGCACTCGAACAACACATATTTGCAAGTGCCTGTTCCTATTTAGAGACCAGAATGAATGACCTCGAATTAGAAGCAGAGACTTTTTGAAATATGCATTTCTAATCCACGTACTCAAATGGGATGTGGGACTTTCCTAAAACCTTTGCTACCAAGTGGCAGCTGAGCAGTGGAAAACCCAGCTTTCACGCATTTGTTACCTCTGCAGTCAGAAAAGAATAGTTGTGTACTCAGCTCTCACAGCCTTCTGAAGAATATATTCCAGTCCTCCAGAGCTCTGGTATCTGGCAAATTTTCAATATCGCATACTTGCTGACTATCCTAGTGTGCTCCAGGATAATGCTGAATTATGAACCCAGCCCTTTGCACAAAGTGTTCCCGTATTCTTTTCAAAAGACTTCCCTCCTCCACCCAGAAAGTTAAAGAAGCAATTCAAGCCCTGCTGTGGAAATACCAAGTTTGTGTTTTAGCTACGAGGAGTGCAAAGCAGGGAGAACAGGGGTTTACAGAGAAAGAAGGGACAAGACAGCAGCCCTGATGAGAAGTTAGAGCAGAGAGGGTGCTGAGGCCAGTTGGAAAAAAATCTGGGCCTCTCATCCTTTCCGTGTAAAGAATTGAGAGCAAAATGATCAGGAAACGACAGTGCTCAGGTCAGAGAGGAGCAAGAGAAGCATGAGTCTGGAGGAAGCAAAAGAACTTGAAGTAAGCAAGTACGCAACAACTAGGTTAAAAAAAAAGATTAAAAAAAAAAAAAATCAAATGGATCAAAAATCAGATGGACGTTTACCACAGTGCTGCCTCTTACAGGCTGAGTGATACTTGCTATACCCTAAACTGCAATCTCAAGCCATTAACAGCTTGGGATGAACACAGGGGATATTTTTTTAATCTCAAAAAATACCTGGTAGCCACCTGCTAGCTGGGCTGGCCCATTCTTCTCTGGCATCTCTGCACAGGAGATAATTTGAAGGATGCAACGGGTGGTTAAGTCAAGAGCAGGAGCAAGAAAAGCTTTTCCCTAAAGAAACTATTCAGGTGGAAGGGAGAGGGGGGCAGCCCTCCCCAAGCCCCCCCAGCCCTTGCAGGCCAGCCGGCGCAAGGAAGCAAGGCACTGCACAGAGACAGCCTCAGGTGCCTACTGCCGGCGCGTGACGGAGCGGTGTCTTGCACGGCACCAGGCCATTCATGCAGGATAAAAGGGTGCCATTCTGCAGGGTAAATATATAGGTGGTCTCTTCAAGGTTGAGCCATGGTAATTCCACTGTTACTGCTCATACCACACTTGATAGATCAGAAACCCATTTCCATTCCTGTCTGTCTAGCATCTTTTATGATTATTGAAGGCACAAAGGTAATTTTAAAGAAAATCAAACACCCCTTTCTGACTATTATCTGTGACTTGCTTTGGAATAAAGATATTTGGCAAAATCTTCAAGCTCAGCAATTTAAGTTAAGCACTTAATCCCAAGTTCAGAGACTTAAATACAGATATCCACACACCTGACTCACTGCTGACTCTTTATAAAAGAGCCTTATTTTTAATGAGAACAAAGCCCTGGGAGTTGAGGACACTGAGAACATCTGAGAATTACAGCTTAATTCAATACTAGACTCTGAGACTGAACAAAATCAACCCTTTCTTGCTTTATATATAGCTGACTGGTTAGCAATTCCAGCCAAACATTTTCTCAAGTTTCCATGATGAGTCATACCAAACATTGGCTAGCTTCATGGCAACAAGTTTGTATGCAAGTAATGAAAGGTAAAAATAAAATAATAAAAAAATGCAAATCCGGAGTATTTATGTAAGATCTGTATCCGCACTTAATATTAACTAGACATGGCAGATTTTATACCACATTAGAGAGCACACCCAGACAAGCAGAACTGAGGCTTATTTTGTGTATAGTAGTGTTCAGGTTCAGATACATGGTAGGTTATTAGCAATTTTTAGCAACAAGTTGACTTACTATAAATCAAACACTAATATCCATGCAGCTAGCAAGGAACCATACAAAGCACACACGCACGCAAGCAAGATCGTAGTATTCTATTAGGAAGGTGATTTATTGCTTGGCATTTCTTGAAGTTTTGGGGCCATCCGTAGACTAGAGTCACATGCCAATTTTGAGACACACCTCTACTGCTGCTGCCTACTAGCCTACTAGCATTTGAAGACTGGCTGTTAAAGTTAAAAACTCTATTCCTCTTTTCCCCGAGACACTCTAAAAGGTCTACTGCTTCTATTTTTTTTTTTCCTAGCCATATATTATCCAGGTTTGGGTCTACTTTACTTCAATCCCCTATCCTCCATGTAGTCTGGAAGGACTACCCCTCCTTCTTCCAGAAGGAGTCTTCACAGGCTTTATTAAGCAGCTATAATATTTTGGGAAAATAAGAATACTTAGTCTAGTTCTGAGAAAGCATGCCTTCAGGTATCGCAAAAGATTTCTGAAGAGCGCATCATTCCCCCCCTAGTTTAATTATGCTAATTATTAACATTTTTCCTCTTCAGTTTGGAGTCAAAATCAATTGCCTTCTAAAGAGATCTCTCCAGAGTCAAGTCTTCCTTATACACTTAGGCTTTAGAGCACTTAACTTGAAACTCCTAAAAGAGGTTACAATTTTTTTGCAAATACTCACTGCTTACTCTAAGAACCAGGCTCCCTTGCAGTGATTTGGAAATTAATTCATTCGTTCCCTCACACCTCCGTACCACAAGATTCATTCTAAAAAAAAACCCTGACAGTGCTTTAAAGTCTGAAACCACAAGGCTGCTTGATCAACTGCAAAGCTGAAGTCACCTGTTATGCTGACCTAAGGATCAGCTGCTCACACAGGAGAAAAATTGGTATTACTTATTATCTCAAAAAGGTCAACAAAAGCTATAGATCCAGCTCATCTTTTGAGCAGTAATATCTGATGTTATGGCTACGCAAGTACAAATATAATTTCAAATTTAGTAGTGAGCTGAATAAGATAACATCTTAAATCAAAACCAAAGGATTTTAATTACGTGAGTGCAAAAAGAATCAAAATAATATGATGATGCTTATTTACCACCCCTTTAACTTCTCAGGTGGAGATTTATTTCAGAAAATATTACATAAACAAGACTTAAAATTTAGAGAATCTAACTCTGCCCCCTTGAGAAGTATGTAGAATATCCAAAAATGCACACACTAAGCCTCATTTCTAAGGAGGCTTTCAATTCTTACTTCATGACTCAATCGGTATGGAAGAGATGATTTTCAATTATGCTCTACCTTGATCCTTGTTTTCATCCACCAGTTTCATTTGAGGTTTCATCAAAAGAGGTTGTGGCACTGGCTAAGAGAAGCTAGAGTTGTGAGTGGCCAGCAAAGTTAAGTTCACCTACAGGCTGATCAAGCAATCATAAGACCTATGGTTTTGCTCCACTATGAGCAAGTTTCACAAATTATGTCAACATAAGCAGAGTGACGGCTATGCCTTTAAAGAAAGCTGAAATAGAGATGGGAAGAAATACAATGCCGTGGCTTTAAAAACATACCTTACTCTTTGAAAACCTAGCCTTCCTATGGAAACAAGCCTTCCTGAGTGACACCACAGGGCATGTGCTGGCCCAGATTTCTTCAGGAGGGTTTAATTAATCATCATTTAATTAATGATGATTTGAGGAGCAGTTGGAGAACTGTGTGCCCATCATTCCAAGGCAGTGTGATTCATAGGAAGAAACACAGGAGAATAGTTGTAAGATACAAAAAATAGTGCTCCTTCACTGTACCCACCATGTCTTGTCTTTGACGAGAGGACATTCCCTAGCCCCTAACAGTATCTTATAGAAAAGCGAAAGCATGTTCAGCAACCTGTTCATACTGAAAATCTTGCTTCGCTTCTGGATTTAATGTAAATACAGCTTTGTTTGGGCATTCACTGAAAGATGACTAGGCAATCAGCTCAAATTTGGTGTGACCTCCCTCTTCTAAATTGAATCACAACATCCAGAGTTTTGCCATCTTGACTTTTGCCTCTCTTTTACCTATTCTAAAGAGCAGGCCCCATATATGATATATACCTTTCCCATACTATTTCTTAAACTCTAATTCTTTTTCAAAAAAGAAGGGTGGCGTTGTTTCCATTTTACAATGCTTGAAATGCACAGGCAGATTGTATCAGCCTTATTTCTTACTCCTCGTCTTGAAGATACAGATTGGTTTGCCTCAGGCAGGTCTTGATGATCTATGCTTCTCTGTTTCCATCACTGAAAGAAATAAATAAATGTGCAAGTAAGCACAGGCACCAAAATAATCCAAGCAGATAAATTTCAACTCCCAAGAACACGTCTATCACCTGTACAGTCTCCTGCAACAGCTTCCCAGCTGATTCGCATTTGGCAACAGCAACTGAGAGTGGTCAAACGCTCTGAACTGCTGAGGACAGGGAGGGTATCCGTCGTGCTTTTCATGCTTTTCAGTAGCAGCTGTAGCAAAAGCAATTACAGAAGGTGTCGCATATGCTAGCTGGATGCCTGCCCACAATACTTTGTCCTCCACTCTCACACCATTAGAAAAAAAAATAAAATGGCGACACTGCATGACATTGGCATTATTTTCCAAACCCTGAGAAGCTACTCGAGTACCTCCTCGTAGTTTCAGGGACAAATGCTTATCTGCACTTCAAAAGATGGGTCCACTAGAAGGACATTTCAGGTCCTTGTCAGCTGATTTTCAGGTGCAACATAATGTAAAGTAGGTGACATGGCTGGATGCCTTCCTTACGTAAAAAGGTAAGTTGCAACCCGATACCACATTGGCAATTAAAGTCCTGTTAAGAGTTTTCCTATGAAGTATAATAATAGGCCTCCTGTGACACTGGCCGGGATGACCTATACGCTGTGGTATAAAGCAGCAGCTCCCACCTGAGGACCTTGAACATTGTTCCAGGTCTGTAGGAAAGATTTTGTGAAGTAAGAAAAGAGATGCTGATGGAAAGGGGAAGTGATTTTTCACAGGCTTTGCAAACTATGAAGCAATCTGCAGCGTGATCAGTAGGAAATGACCACAGACCTCATGATGACTCTAGGAGTCTGTAACCAGAAATATTTGAGAAACCCTATTCTTGCTCATTTGATCATCTCACAGAAACTATTAAAGTCAATGACTTCACTGGAACGGAAAAAATAAACAGTTCATTTTGAAATACAGTTCCATAACACTTTTTCTTAGAGACCTCAAATGACTTCTTCAGAGCTGACAGGTTCAAAGGAACAATATTCACCACTCCTGCAACTTCTATTTAACACTC
>NW_009233264.1:0-6906 GCF_000690835.1 Fulmarus glacialis | reverse complement strand
TTTCCTGCTCAGTTCTCAAGAGTTAGAAGAAACTGAAGGGAGAAAAGGAAAAGAACTAAGAAAATATGAGAAGAATTTGAGAACTGAATTGGAGTGGGGAGGAGAGGAAAAGGAATAAGAGAAAGAAAAGAAATTAATAGAATAAAACATAAATCTCAATCCTAGAAACAGCTTTTTTTGATCACACGCTCAAAGCTATGTATGAGTAGTTGCTTTAATTACCAAAGAGTGGTTTGCAAGCTTAAAATCGCATTCATGTGTTTGCAAAATAAAGAAGTTGAGATCAGTAACGGAAAACAGAGTCAGCCTTATCTACTCCATCACTAATTAAACCTGTGCTGGAATATCTATTTAGATCAGCTCCCTCAGATGAGTGCTATTTCAGAATTAAAAAAAGAAGATTTAACTTCACCTGCAAGTGCTGTGCAGCTGCCCAAAAATAAAACCCTCTCCCTTTCAGACAGAATGCTTAGGTGGGAGGTTACTCTGCAATAGCTAATCTAGAATAGTCACTAGGAAATTAAGTCATGCTAATTTTCACTGAGGATAGAGCTTATGGAGCATTTTTGTGTACCATAACAGTTCCTAATGCTAAACCTCTACTGCTAAAAACAAAAGGCAGATTCTGATATTTTTTATTATTTTCATGTATGATTTTTTTGTTGTTTTGATTTTTTTTTTTTTGTTCTTGGCACTTGCATAAAGAAAGCTTATCTTCTTTCTGAGAAGACAGTGGGAAGAATCTTCTGCATAACTGAAAAATCGGGGGAAAATATCTCCACTTTCTCCATTGTTAAACATTACTTTTCCTGCTTTCTTAAATTGAGTGAAAGTTAAAAACCCAGCATTTTAAAGCTCAGTCACATTACTTTAATGTTCCTAGTCGGGTGTGGAAAATATTTATACTTATACATAAAAAAGGATTTATAAACATGGTTAATTGAGATTCTGCTGGAGTGTTCAGACTGCTTTGCATCAGAAATTTAAATTGTAAAATTCTTAAGGTAACCATGAATCTCAGATTAAAAATAACGTCTTGACGATTTCCCAATCAGCCACCTAGCAGCACCAAGAAGAAAAGCCCGAGTATCTCCCTAACTCGTGCTGTGTGGCTCTCCGTGAGTTGGATCATGCGTGAGAGGGACACCGGGACTGCCAGGGCAATTTGGGGAAAACACCTGGAAATCCTCCTCTGGCTCCTCCAGCAGAGCATCCCAGCAGCCCTCCCATGGAGCGGGTGCGGGGGAAACCCGGGCGAATTTGCACCGCAGGGTGCGGGATGCCAACACCTAGGAAAGGGGCAGAAAAGAAGAATGGAGAGAAAGGAAGAAACAGAGGGAGTGTGGCGACCGACAGACCTGACAACAGTGCTGGAAGCCCTGCGTGACAGAATGTGAACCAAACACTCTCTCCGCGGCACCACCGCTGCCTCCCAATCCGCATCCCCTGAACTTTCTCCTCTCAACTTGGTCAAACAAATAGATGTAGCCAACAGGCACAGCTCAAGCCAAGCAGACACGGTGAACGTGTTGACTACCACGAAGAGACCCAAGAAAGATTAGGGAGCTCCTCATGGAAACAGAATAAAGACCAGAAATATTTTCAGAACTGGGACCGTAGCTAGTAATCATGTTTAAGAGGCATTTGGACAATGCCCTTAATAATATGCTTTAACTTTTGGTCAGCCCTGAAGTGATCAGGCAGCTGGATTAGATGATCATTGTAAGTCCCTTCCAACAGAACTATTCTATTCTGCTCTATTCTATTCTAATAACTTTATTTTGAAGCAGCGGCGGCGGCGGGGAAGCCTCCAGAAAGACTGTTAAATACAGGCAACTGTTAGCTCTTGGTGAAGCACTAGTTTGAGTAGCCATGCCATTCGGGCCGCTGCACAGCACTGAGTAAACCAGTTTCTGATCCGTTTGCTAATAGTCTGAGATACACACTAGTACCTGATACATAGAGTAGTGTTCACATTTTAACTGAAATACTATTAAACGTATGCAGGTAGTTCCTCGTCACTCCAGCGGCGTAAAAATGCTAGAGAGTAGCCCTGGGGCAGCAGCACTTGGAAGAAATCCCAGATGTTTTAAAAGCTGCATGTATATGACTTATTTCTTCCACTGGACATACAGATGAAAACCAGGGACAGCTTAACATGAAGTACAGAATAAAAATGCAAGAGAGTGGGTATGACCAGTTTATGCCAGCCACTCACACCAGGGGAAGCTTTTCTGTTTAGACCAACAATTTAATTTATTCTAAATGGCACCTTGTCAGACTTCCAGTCAAAGGGTATGATTTAGAGTCAATCACCTTTGGTGGACATTGGCACCTGCCCATCAGAATAATGAGAAAACACACTGTGGTGTTTGTTTTCTTGGCTATGAGACACAGACCTCGAGCCATTTTACTCTTTTCTTACGCTACCTGTATTTCTCCCTCATGCACTTGAAAAGCCAGGATTTTTTTCCAGTTCGTTCCACAAAAGTCCTAGGTGACTCTTTGTGGCCTGATTTTTTATCTGACATCTAGAAAGGTTTGCCCTAGGTCACCACACATGCTACAGTGCTACATTATGGCAAGGGAGATGTGGCACATCGTGGGTCCCTGTGCTCAAGAACCCACCTAACTGCATGCACCTCGATAGGAGCCACAGCCTGTGGCCCCATTTCTGTCCTCTGGTCTTAAAATAACCTCACCTATACCAAGAGGTCTGACACATAGAGACATCAAAATAGTAGTTAGATGAATCACACTTAGAGCTGCATAGCTGTTACAGTCATGATTTCCAAAAAGGCATTTTGCAACCCTTCATAGTCACAGCATTTGTCTCAAGCAACAGCCTACTGTTTATTAAAGCTTTGGGCTCTCATCCTACAGACATGAGGCTGTTCACATCTTGAAAGCCAGATACAAGTACTACTATGTGCAGCGTGAGGGTCTGAAACAGTAATTTCACTTGAAAAGGAGTTAAACTGTAGGCTACGTATTCGGTGGTGTCAAACTCCTTCTATGAAAAATTAAGGGGCATCAAGACTATTTTTTGTATTCCATAACAATTAAAAAAGCAGGTGTGTTTTCTTTTCCCTAAGTAAAACTATGACATTGTCCACATCCTTCCTTCCTGAAATGACGTATTTTCAACACTGGTCGTAGTAAGAGACAGTCTGAATTATTTGGAACCGATGCTTATACTTTGACTAAAAGTTTAAATTTAAACAACTAAGAACAAAATATTTTTGCTTTTTATCCCACGCATTTTATCTCAGAGTTTGAAAATGATAACCGATTATGAAACAATTTTATAAGGGTTCGTAAGTTCACATTGAGATTTTCCAGTTGCTCTCCTGACATTATCAATACTAATGTGTCGTACACAAAGGTCTTATGCCAAATATTTGCAAGGATGTGTCTAAATCTCTTCTAATCTTCTTCAAATCTCGGTTAAAAAAAGTGAATTAAAATCATAGAAAATGAAGAGGTCTGGCTTCAGGTCTTTACTTCCAGCTACACTTTCGGTTATAGAGGAAGACCTAATTTCTAGTGAACTCCTGTGGGTCTTTGTGGATTTTTCAAAGCCTTTCTCTCGTGGCAGAAAGCAGACAAACTTCCAGGATGCACAGATTTACTCACAGCATGAAGTCTTCCAGAATTTATCTGTTATGGATACCAAACACCAAACACTTTTCCTCCAGCAGTGGAAAAAGGCCAGTGCCTTTGACATAGTGTTATCAGGATGACTGATCCTATGAGTCATTTTTGCAATGGAATGAAAATCTTGACTCTCCAGCTCCAAGACCAGCCTCTCCCTCGCAGCCCCAGATGTGAAAGCCAGCAGGAACCACATACCCATCACGGCTCTCTCCCTTACATCACGCCATTCCAAATTATTGCTGCATTTAAAAGAACCAAAGTACCTACCTGTAAAATTTACTTGAAAAGGTTAGGCCAGAAGACGTAAGACACTTAACCTGAAGTTTCACGGATGAACTCGGATTTTGAGAGGTAAGAGGAAAGAGGAAGCCACAGACCCCACGCCGGTGTCAACTGGGTCACCCTAAACTCTCAACTCCCCGACAGCAGAGAAGCGATGTGGTCGTACAGCCCCCTCGCTCACCGGATGGCCGCATCCAGCCCAGCACATAGCGTACCAGAGTCACCACTTACACGGCAAAAAAAAATTCACTGAAGCTAAAAAGCAAGCAAAACAACCTTTTGGGTTTTTTCTTTTGTGACTGGCTTGTACAGTCAGAGATGTTATGTCTCTACAAAGAAGAAAATTGTTATTATTTTTCTCCTCTAATCCACACCTCCCAAGAAACTCTGTTAATCCCTATCCTTCATGGAGGAAAGTTTTGTACTTTATCTCTCTGCAGTTCGAATTGTTTATGCCTGGCTGTTTAAGGGAGCTGAAAGAAACATTTTAAAAGACCTGGAACTGTTTATTCAAAGAAGGCTAAAGGCATTGAGCTAGTTGACACTAGTCCTTCCGCATATTCGTAAAGGTAGAGATATGGGGAAAACGGGTCAAGGAGGCTGTGAACCTCGGTACTTCTGCAGTACTTACCAGCGGTTCCCACCATCCTTTAATAGAGTTAGGAGAGAAACTCCCTCTCCCATTTGCCTTGCTATATTAATCAAAGGATCAAGGTCCTTTGGATAGTGCAGTCTGAGGGGAAAACCCTTCCTGGTGAGAAGCAAACACTTCTCCTCTTCACTACTGGCCCAAACAAGACATTTAGTTTCACATTAAAATAGGAGAAAATAATTCATGTTATCTGTGTATGAAAACCAAGTTAGCGTCACGTCTAGATGATTAGAAAGGTAATTTTAAGAGGCTTCTGGTAAACTCAGATTTCTTCTTATCAGCAGTATCCTGAGTTTGTGCTTCTCTGTTGCAGTAGGACAAAATAACACTTTAACCATCCAGTACAATTTTAAGTGGAGATAATAAATAATTCATGCAAAATATTTTGGCCTATTATCCCACGTAAACACAAGGTTTCAAAATAACAAATCATTCTGAAGTACTTCTACAAGGGTCATGAATTTCCATTAGTGACTTCTATTATGCAGAAGTTCAGTTGATTACTATCTCATTCCAATAGTCAGAGAAGTTCAGATATGTTGGGAGTGATGCATCTACCAGATCATCAGACTCTCGAAGACTGAAACATAAATGTCCTCTCCGGACCCTTCATATGGAATGAAAAAAAGCCACATAAGCACAAATTCTATTTTCATTCCATATTCTTGAGAATACTAAAAATGCACAAATTGGTTTCACTTCGTCATACATTAATTCGCCGGATGAATGGGGAGAGTTTAGTTTTAAATGAGGACAAACTCACAGGAGGTTTCTATCCAACAGGTCCATTTCTTGCCTCTGATCAAAAGGCTACCGCCCATGAATTTTAACGGGAGATGCTTTAACACGGTATAAGCATGAAAAGCTTAATAATATCATGGTCGGGGGTTTTCTGGCTTTTTTTTAATCCGAAGTTTTTCTTTTATCCTCCACTTTAGAAAGTTAAGGAAAGCCATATTACTGATACTAACTAACAGGCATAAATTCTTAATGGCAAAGTTACAAAAAAAAAAACCCAAAAGCCATACAGAAAATCAGTCCCAGCTCAAGAGTGAGACACAGTACTTTCACTTGCTCTGTTTACAGTTACCACAAGAGTTTTAGTCACGTGCATTTACTAATTTCAGCCTTGCTGGATCTATATTGTTGTGGCCAGCCTCCATCCCTCCGGTTCCCTTTGCTGACTTATGTAACAAACCAAAATGCTTCAGGTAGAGTTTGCTTTGAGTTAAGCGCCATTCGCCCTCCTCGCTGGAGTCAAGCTCATCTACTACCAGCCCATTTGGAGACCCCAAACCAAGAGCAGCAGAAAACTTCTGATCACATCATTTAGCATGCCGCAGCTCCCCACTCTCATGCTTTCGGACACTCAGACCATCAGGCCACTTGGATGCTTGGCTACAGCCAGGCATGATTCACAAATGGCAACGCAGCAGCCAGCCATCCTTCCCAAACTCTCCTTTTCCATTTCTACTTGTGGTGCAGCCGCAGCAGAGGCCTCTCGGCTTGGCTACGCTTGTGCACTCACAATCGCCTTTGAGTTTTTCCTAGCTCTTTATTTTTCTGCCTTGCTTTCTAATGGAAATGTATTAATGTTTTGCAACCTGCTCTGGGAAACAGCTGCCCAATTCAACGTCTCGTCCACCGTGTTAGCTCTGGAATGTGCTCTATCTTATCATTTATTTTGGCAACAGTAATAACTCCGACATGTTTTTATTTGCATTTCAGTAAGTCTTTTCTGTTCTTTCTGTTCTGCTTGGGGGTTTTTTTGACTCTCAATAACTGCTGAATTTCTAGTCACTCTCTATTAAAGATAAACTAAGGTAGAAGCCCTCAGTTTTAATTCCTGAGCTAACAGACTCAGAAGTTGAGTGCTGAACTTCCCATTAAAATCAAAGGGAAATTCTTCACTGAAATTTAACGTGTTTTGCCTCACAACTGGGGTGACCTAAGCGCATGTGCACAACCAGTTACCAGGATCGGTTGGCGGGCTGAAACTTATCCCTCCTCATTTTTTCTAAATTGCATGCTTATAACTTTGTACAGACATATTTGAAAGATTAAAGCAGTTAAACTATGCTGTGAATTTACCCTGTACGGGAAAAGACCCACTTAAGATAGACCGATGTATTTAAGTTAAACTAAATCTATGCAAGAGTAGGCAAAGTATTGGCCCGCGCACAGCTGCAGTCTACCCGTTTTTTCGCACATTGCACTCTCACAGCATTGAATTATTTCCCCCGGAGGACGGCGGCCGGGCACGGGCAGGCAGCATCCCCCCACCGAGGGCGACGCCCGTGCCCGGGACGCGCGGG
>NW_009233263.1:0-10000 GCF_000690835.1 Fulmarus glacialis | reverse complement strand
CGCAGCCGGTCTGCCCCGGCGGGAGCCCGGGCGTGGGGACGGTGGGCGCCAGAAAGCCGTGGGTCTGAGATAAGGAAATTTGTGCCTCCCTTTTAACAGGGAGTGTAAAGTGGACTGTGTCACTGGTGTGGTTCTGCCGTGTGATTGCAGTGCCTGCGGGCAGATTGTACTAGCTTAAAATCCTCGCTCAGGTTATTGGCACGAGGTGAAATAATTTATATCACGTTATGTGCCATACAGAAATCCGCTTTACTCTTGCACCACGGGTGAAACGAATTACTGACACTGTGTACGTGTGCGTTAACTTTTTAGTTCGTGGTGTGGGAGTTCAGACATTATGTAATTAGAGTAGAAGGGTTCGTAATAACTGCAATTATACTTGTTTCTGAGCCTGGAAAGAAAAATCTGCTCTGTGGGCCACTTCTGATTACCACTGTTCAGTTGTGTAATGCTTAGATGTACATGGTACTTACTGTGGTGAAAGGATCTGGTCTCCGATTCAAGGATTTCCCAGGCTGGAAAACTAGTCCACTGGTTGATTCTGAGAATCTTGCAGGTTTCAGGCACCTGAGAAAGCCTTGTGGGTTTATTAGATTTACTTAGTAAACTTACTTGGAAGTTTTCCCCAGACCTTACTGATTGTGGGAGTGCTTATTATATATCTCTCAAATATTTATTCAAATACATAACACTGAACTAAAGAATGGGCACAAAATACTTATTTGAAGAACTGTGAAAACTGTGCTAAGTATTTCCCTCAGGAAATTTAGTTTTCAGCATGAAGACTCTCATAGGATACAGCATGTTAAAGTTACGTGCAAAATGTAATGTGTAGGTACAAGGTCAGGTGAACTGGCAAAGCGGAGGTTCTGTAAAAGAAGGATTGAGGAGTTACAGCTGATCAGAAAATGAACAACAGTCAGTAAGAAACCTACACGTTGTTTTTATATGTGTGTGTAGATATTTAAACAAAAAAATCAAGACAAACATCATTCTGGGCTGTGCAACAGGAGTGTTCCAGATGTGTGATGGCATCTTGTGGTAGTTGTGACTTTGGGGTCTGTGTCTGGTATCAGTACTGTATGGGATTTTGGACACCGCAGTTCTACCAGGCAGGAGATGAGTAGCAAAGGTGATCAGACGTCTAGAAAACATAACCTATGAGAAAATAGTGGAAGAACTGGAATTTTACGGTCTAGGGAAGCAAAGACCGATGAGAGATGTGATAACAATCTTCAAATGTGTAATTGGTTGCTGCAGAGTGGCGGGAAATAAACTGTTCTCCACATCCAGTGGAGATGTAACAAGAACCAGCATGCTGAACTGCAGCAGGAGAGATTAGGTTAAATGGTAGGCAAAGTGCTGTCTAATTGTACAGGTAATTGAGCATTGGATTGTCCCGGTAGGGTGTGGAATCTCCTTCACTGGAGCATTTTAAGATCAGATCTAACAAACATTTACCAGAAGTACTTAAGGCAAGGGTGACCGTGCCTTCCAGTTGGGAGAGACTACATGATCTCTCCAGGTCCCTTGCAGGCTCGCGGGGTGGCGGAGGCTACCAGGAGGCCTCCTGTGAACTCACTCTCTTGGTGACGATCATGCATATTAAAGAGGCAGCTTTGTAAGGTAAACACGGCTCAGTAATCCACTTACAGTATTTCACTCACATGCCTAACTTTTATACTAGATTTTGTGATTCTTCTTCCTTCTACTCTAACTGCATTTACAGTCGAAGTCTAAGAGCAGTGGTGGATGATCTGCCGAAGAACATCACATCTTGGTTTGGCACCATCACAACCAGTAAATTGGCTTATTGGTAAATGCTAGGAGATTTGAGCTCCATTTCAAAGTACAGTTCTGTAAACTGTATCACATTGCTCCTTCCAGGTCCGCAGTCGTACAGGTGTGTCTCAGGTGAAACTTAACTACTTTGGTTAATTTATCTCTATCTTGGCAGTGATCATCATCTTTGAAATTACGTGCATTATAGTTCAGTTCTTAAACATACTTTGAAAAGTGTAGATGGGCCTACTGGATTAAGCAAGTTTTTTGCCCAGTCCAATTATTAGCCCAACTGATTATGCAAATAGCTGGATGGAATGAGACTTGGTGTTTTTCTTCCCTTACCTCCATTACCTAGAGGTTTTTGCTGCTTTGCCTAAGTTTTATTCTTTTATTGTGTTATTCTTTGTGTTGTTATTATCAAATTACATATTAATTATTTTAAAAATTCTGCTACATTTTTTGCTTCCAGTGATTGCTTGTGAAATTAGCTTCACAGTCCACAAAAGGATCACTTAATTTTTTTGAACATCCTTGTTTTATAAGAGTGGGAACAGACAAGGCCTAACCTCTCTTTCTAGGTTATTTATTATTATTTCATGTCCCTGTGTTCTGCCCTTACTGCTTTAGAGAGGCATTGAATAAAGCTGATTCAATCTTTCCAGCGACTCTTTATAAGACAGGCCTTTTTAATGCTCTTAGTCATCTGTATTATTAAGATGTCTTTGTTTCTGCCTTTTTTCTCTTCTTTGAGCTGGCATGACCAGTAACACTGCTGAAGACGTGCTGTTCATGTGGCGTCTTCTGCTGCTTCCTCCTCCGCTGCTTCCCTTGCTTCCCATCACGTTCGCAGTGGCATGGCAGTCTAGAGTGCTTGAAGAAATCAAAACGTGCCTAATAAAGTGCATTGTCTTGCATTTAGTTCTTCTGATGTCAGTTAGTTGCCCTGTATGCTGTCGGAGTTTCTCTGAATCATCTTAAAGGACGCATTTTGTCAGGGCACAGTGGCGGGTGCTCCCCATGGAGGGGTGGCAGGGCAGGGCCTGGCAGCCAGGGCCTGTCCCTCCGCCCCAGTCAGGAGCAGGGTGGCTGGGGGCACCAGGGCAGCCCCAGACCCAGGCATTGGGCACACCCTTGGGGACAGACTGAGGCCTGGCTGGGATGTGGGACCACGGGTAGGCCCGGCTTGGTGGGGCCCGTGGTTGGGCATGGAAGGATGTGGGGAGCTGGAGACCAGCCCTGCTGTGGTGTCGCTGGGGCAGGGGCTCGTGGCCCCAGGGGGGCTGAAGTGGGGTCCTGGGCTGGGGGAAGGGGCCAGTAAAGGCCTGTTAGTGCCGTGGGGGCCCTGACAAATTTCAAAGCTTCACTGATCCAAATTTTGTGTTGAAAATGTATGAAATCTACCCATTAGCAGAGTAGTGGGTATCTGAAGTATCCGAAGATGTGGGCTTTAGGAAGGGTGAGCCTACAGAGACTGGAAGGCGAACTTTGCCATCTATCCCAGGGTGACAGTCACAGGGAGATTGATGGAGAGTTTATCTCCCCCAATTACACAAAACAGCAAGGTCTCTAGAAGAGTTTTTGCAAGAGAGATGTGTGGTTCAGCACCCCGTCCTTCTGCAGCACGTCCTTGGCTTTCCTGTGCTGGAGCATGTAGGAGCGTAAGGTTTGATGTCCCCTGTGCATCCTCTGCCAGGAGAATCCAGTGCACCTCCTCGAGCACCAGTGGTGCCCACACACGGATCTTTGCATTGGAGCTGGCTCCATCAGCCAGGGTCTGCTTGTAAGTAGCCAGCTCTACTAGTCCGGAGTAAAATTCAGGGGTAAGCAGAGAATTGTTAAGGAGGTTGCTACACCATGGCAACACATACTGCTTTGTTGAATAAAAAAAATAATAATCAAGGCTTGGCATTTCTTCCCTGCCTTTGCCGATGAAAACAGGCTGAGCCCTGTAAGGCTTCTGTGTTGCTTCATTTAGAACTGGACTTGCTATGGAAAAAAGCAATATATGGTAGAAGAAAACTTAGACTTGTGGGGGCATGGACAAAATGGCTTGAGAGGCTTTTTTCCTCTCTCTAGTTTCTATGGTACCGGGGTACTGTGAGACTTACAGAAGAAGCTTTTCTAAGTTACCATTAATCTGCACAGACATTGTTTTAAAGCAGCGCTGATTGATTTAGCCTTCCAGGGTAGATGTCAGGCACACTATTCGTGATTAACAGCAGATAGAAACCAGGGAGATGAGCAGTGTTGATCATACTGAATAATGTTATGGGTGGAAATAAGAGTACAAAGTAAATACATGTCAACCTTTTGGAATTTTGTGTGATTTATATCATTTCAATGTTGGATTGAGTAATTGGTCTTTTTATCAGTGTGT
Organism: Fulmarus glacialis; assembly: GCF_000690835.1. NCBI lineage: Eukaryota > Metazoa > Chordata > Aves > Procellariiformes > Procellariidae > Fulmarus > Fulmarus glacialis. The sequence goes on along the minus strand of NW_009233263.1, from coordinate 5,838 downwards.
TTTATGCTGTAATAAAACGGGATTTAAATAGTGAGAAGTTAATAGCTGCTCTAAGTAAAACACACAGGCACTGGAATGAGACACATTCTCTATAACTAGGAACATGCAAAAATGGCAGGGAAGTTTGTTTGAACTTGATGTGGTGAAAAATAAAACTATAATTCATGTCAGTAAGAGATTTACATTTTTTCTTGAATTCTGTCAGTTCAAAGTAAGCTTGTTAAGAGTACTGCATTAGCACATAGGAAATCTAAATTTCTGCCCTGTATATTAGTATTTAAGGCCTCTTCATAATTCAGACTTTTACATTCCAAGATTTTTCTCTCTCCCGTGATTAGTTCCAGTAGCTTGCTCTGAAGCTCTGGTTTGAGGCATGAGATGCTAAACTAATAACAAAGAGAGCCTGGAGGCTTCTTAGCAGTGTAGACAGAAATAAATACTGATGTGGCAGAATGAGTGGGTTCTAGAGATTGCGGGGGGGAAGACAAGGAGGGGCTGGGATCAATTGCAGCTTTTCTGGGGCAGGAGAGGTTGAGAAGTGGCTGTAAGGGCCACCTGCCTTTGGCAATGGGACTAATGGAGGGGTCTTCTGGGAACTGACAGAGGTATGAGGAGGGCTCAGGGCATTTTTAGGACAGGGAGGGTTTGGGGGAGCTGCGTGGCAGCAGGATCTCTCTTACTCCCTCACTTTTCATCCAGACCAGCTCTCTTCATTGTCTTCTCCACTGTCCCATGTTGTGGGTGCCTCTTATCACCTCTCCAGCCTTCCATTTTTTCTCAAGCTAACAGTTTTCCTTTCCCTCTTCATTGGCCCCTGCCAACTCTCCTCCGCCTCCCAGGCTTTGGGAAAAGGTCTGGGGTCTCAGTGTCACTTGTTCTGGCTGTTGGGAAGGTGATAAGGGGACTGTGCAGAGGTGAAGACAGCACTTCAGTGACCTTGAAGAGCAAGGTTTGCTTCTCTTGCAGTCCTGCGTGACGTGAGAGAGATGTACGGCAGAGGGGTATGGCAGGTCCTGCTGCTGCCTCACGTACCCTCATCTCTGTCCTTAGAAGTGGAGGCAGAAGTACTGTGTAAATAGAAGGTACTAATCAACGCTTTGGGATGTAGCTCTGCCATCCCCATCTTCTTTGGCATAGGTAAAATCTGCTGGTAGAAGTGGACTACTTCCTTACAAGTTTGCTGGTTTGTGTGTGGGTGTAAAAGACCTTGAACAAATAAGTGATCGTTGGGTTTTTGTATGTTTTAATTGGGAAGTTAAGATTATCTGGGAGGGCTCTAAATACATCTGTCTGGATATGGCATATCCACGGCTGAAGTGGCTGTAGCACGCTGTATATTTGCTGATGTGACAAAACTTGTAGGATTTTTTAAAAGATTTTATCTGTGGAACATGCTAGAAAAGCATCTTTATCCAAGCTGTCTTTGAAAGGGAGAAATTGAGTCGTTGGAATGAAAAGTGTCCCAATTTCTGTGGTTGGAGTGTACATTAACGCTGATACTTGGTTAGCTCAGAACATTTTTGTATATTTTAAAGACCATTTACTCTACCCAAATCTCTGTATTTTTTTGTATTTAGTCCAACTTATCAAATGTATAATATTGATTTTTATTATGCAAACTGTCAATTCTTTTCCCCTTTCTTTTCTGTAAATCTTCAGAGCCATGGTGATGATAAAACATGTTCTAACTTGCCTGAACTAATTTATATCCTACATCAACAAAGTGGAAACCCTCCCCCCCGAGCTCTAGTTTGAGTTTAAGCCAAGAATTTTTAAAGCATGCCAGCTTGTATTTTCCAAAATATTTTATAACAATCTGTACTTTCTTCATTAAGTAGAGTTAACGATTTCCAAAAGTTTTCTTTTTAGTCAAAACTGTTGCAACATATAAAAATGAGCCTAGTTAAGGTGATTTGAAGGCACATAAGAGAGGAGTGCTGCAGTTGGTATAACAGCAGGAGTATGTCTGGGCTCAGCCTTTAACAGAACTTGGGAAATCTTTGTTGTCAAGAGTACCTTGTACTTCTTTTGGTCTCAGTAGGTAATTCCAATTCTCAACCCCTTACGAGTTCCCTAATTTGACAGTAGCTTGCAGTATCTTATGTGGAGAGGTCAAGATAACATTACATAGTTGTATTAACAGTACAGTTTATTAAAATACCAGATTATTGAGCTCAGTTTAAAATCTTGTGGTGTAACCCTTGCTTCACTAAAGTGTGCAAAACTGTCTGAACTTTTGCCAAACTAGCAGGGGAGCTGCCAGGGAGGGACTACAGGGTGCCATGGTGAGCTTTCTAGACTATCAGTGTAATGCGTACATTTGAGGGAAGATGTATGAAGATGTAATTCTTTTCCCAATGTCAGACACTTAAAAGGCTCAAATTAGAGGTGCAATTAGAAGAGTATCTACTGCCTTCAGTGTCCCCAAATGTAGTAATTTCTTTTTCTTAGTCTTTCAACCACCTGGGATCTCCTGGGTGGCTCTCTTGGAGCTCTGGCCCAGACTGACTCCATTAGACAGAGATCTGAGTAAGGCTGTTTAAATAAATGTTTCTTCCTTTAATTGCAGCTCTCTTTGACCAGATCAGCGTGTTCCTACTTACTTGCACTTGGGATCTGACCCTGGTTTCCTACTATTTCCCCTTTCCTCATTGCAAGTAGAGAAGATAGAATAATATTCCCAGTTAAATAAAAAGGCAGAGGGGTAAATAAACACTGTAAGCATAGCTGCAGTGTCCTATGTGGAGAAGAGGAGACAGGCACATCTGTGCAATAAGTTAAAGGGTGGGTGAATTATGCAGAATATGACTTGAAGATGGAAGAAGTGGGAGTGGACTGTTGCTGGACTGTTAGGGTCGTGAATTCATTCCTTTCTCAGCCATGGGATATGTTTCAAAACAAAGCAGCACTCTGTGGGAAGTGGCTCTCTGAGATTAGACTTTATGCCCAAGCCAAAAACCCAGGGGAAAGTTACATAATGCTGTACTTCCATGTAATCGGAGGATTGATTACTTATGGGAGGTGGACGTGGGAGTCTCCAGCTCTTAAAATCTTGGCCTTGATAGCACAGGACTGAAAGATAAAGTAGATCGCTCCTGGCAGAATATAAGCCGAACTGAATGTCAGTGTCTTGGTAAGGAACTGTGTGCCCTCCTTCCCCAAGTGGCATGGTATCTGCCTAATTATCGCGTTTTGTTTAAAAGGTTTCCATTAGGAGGGAGCAGGACTGGGCGGGCAAAAGTGAGAGAACTTTTGAGATATACCATGAGATTCACCATCAACTCATGAGATAGAACAATGTGGAAAAGTAGAGCCAAGAACATTGGAGCTATGTAAAGAATGGAGCCCTTTACTTCATAGCAACTTAAAACAAAGGAAACCTTAGGTGGAAATGCAAAAATAAAAGGTGTTGATATGTCGAGGTGAATTTTCAGAGGCAAAATCCCTGATTATCTTACTTACTGAAAGGAAACTGAAACTCTCACCTACTGAAAGGAAGTCCTCTCTGTCCTTCAGAAACTCTGTCACTTGCAGAGAAAGCAAGGATCAAATGGCAACCCTAAGCAAACCAACCAAATAAATTAAATGGCTTTTTGAATAGCTCTGGCTGGAAGTTGAGAGAAAAAGAAGAACGGGGAAATAATGGCAATTAAGAGACCTGGAGGAGATTCTCCCTATCCCTGAAAAGTAAAATTGAGAATCCTTCAGGTCCTATGCAGAATTGCACAAATTATGAGAAAGCACTGATGATAAAATACATCTAAATGCTGGCAAGATATTAAACTGTGAAAAATATACTCTTGCGGTATAACAGAAGATAAGGTGATAAAGGAGTTTTTTGCTTTTTTACTACCATGGGAAAGAATGAGGGGTGGGGAAGGGGAGGAAGATTTGCTGAATAGGAATAACAGTGACTTTTTTTTTTAAGGTCGTACACAATGGAGTTTTATGTTTGTTATTCCCTGATGAATTTGCAATGAGGAGAAAGGAATGTAATTGTATGCCCCTGTGATTAAGTCCATTTGCAAAGAGGCCCTAACAGTCATGGCGTGCCCATGAGTCAGCTGAAACGAACATTGACAACTTTTGCCAAAAAGGGGAGGGAAGCCAGGATGCAGAGGATTTCATTAAGGAGCTCAAAAGAGAGGACAGCTGCACCTAATTTTCAGAAGCACATAGTTGTCTTCGAGGAAGCCAAGCAGTACCAAGAAAAAAGCTTAATTTTTATTTCCTAAAGAGCAAAAGCATTCCATTTATTTTATCTCTTATTTTCTTTTCTGATCTGGATTTAAATAAGGTATCTGCCCTCAGAAGAGGTGTTTCTAGCAAAGCAGAATTTCTTCTTTGTGCGTGCATAAGTATACCTACTTATGCTAAGTACTCACTATAGGTAATCAGTAGTTCATGGTTTGATGGTACCTGACAGTAGCAAGAAAAAAGGCACTCAACAAGACCTCCTGGAGCTGTCCAATACAGAGCATTCCCTTTGCAAAAGTTTTGGTGCATTGCACAAGACCGGATTCTCTCTGCTTCTCAACACTTGACCACATGCAGTTTTGGATTCGTTTCCTGGTTCACTCTATCTGATTTTTAAATAGAGCTGGGGTAATATATGTCTTCTGCTCCTGCAGAATTATTTATAGGATGCCTTTGTAAAGTTGTGTAACTGCAGGCAATGAAATCTTGCTCAAAAATCAAAGGCATATGAAAATTCTGTTTTATGGTGATTTCATCCTGAAAACTCAGCTACACTAACACCAAAATAGAACTCAAGCATGGGGGATTGACACCTGAAGTAAATATATAATCACTTTAAATCATTAACCTATTTCTTGTTTGAATAAACAGGAGGCAGCCTTTCTCTCCTGAAAACAAATAGGCCAAGATGTACTGAATATTTTGATACCATGGAAAATATTCATTATTATTATGAAAATTATTATGAAATAATCCTATTATCTTTTGTGACATAGACATTTTGCTGCCTTTTTCCTGAAGTGGTTATTTTCTAGTCTTGTTTGCTTATACACTTTCACTGGTTGATATTTTAAATCTATTTTTGTTGTCATGAAAACATATTTTATAATATGGCTGAAAAGGAATTGACTTTCCGTGTTTGTGTATGTGCTTTTTTCACCTTTAATGCTATTTGAGAACCAATAGCCACGTGTCTAGATACAGAGTTCATCCAAAACATATATGACAGCATTTGATTTTAAAGATCTAGAATATAAAGCAATGCTTATGGATTATGATATAGTTGCTAGTTATTATGGCTAAATTATGGCTAAATTCTGTTACTTGCAAATTGATTGTGAATTCTGATGAACTATACAGCCCATATAAGGACGGAGAATATAATTACACATCTTGGAATAAGGCTTAGAAGCAAGAAAATCCATTTTAGTCGACAGTGGATCAATTTCTTATAGTTTAAGTAAGAAAACAGTATATGATATTATACACACAGTCTTTGGATGTTGATACTATACCCCAGACATTCCTCCGATGAGACTTTTTTTTGAATGAGGTGACAGTTTTATACAAAGTCGTTCTGAAGTGGTAAATAAACATGAAATTACTTAGCTTATTGTGTGGAGTATCTAGAATTCACAGACCACTTATATAACTATTGTGGTCTTAAAGTACCTGCAAATACCACTATTGTTGCACTGGCAAATACAGCTTCTATAAAATGTGCCTGAACGTATTAAGTTAGTATTCTCATAGTGTTCAATATTTCAGTAGTTTTGTGTTTTGTAAATATAGTATCAAAATTGGGGGAATAGAATTTCAAAGAATGCTTCTTGAATTGTGGTGAATGGAGTTAAATCCAGT
>NW_009233262.1:0-24713 GCF_000690835.1 Fulmarus glacialis | reverse complement strand
TTAATATATATGTATATATTTATACACATATATTCTATACATTCTACAGTATTTGTTTTGTCCCATCTCAAATATAGATAAACTCTATGCTGCTCTGGTGTATGTGTCTTGTTAGGTATAAAAATTCTTAGTCTTGTCTTGTTTTGTTATTTTGGTTTATGTTCTGTACACTCTTCTCGTTACTGAAAAAAAAAAACCCCAAATATTTTAATAATCACTGTTGCTGTAGAATATTTTTGTATCATTGGAAACCATTGATTACACTTCACTGGCTTATGACCTTTTCTTGAAGTACATAGCAGTCTAACTCCAATGCCAGCCTTAGAAAATATTCTTTGATCAGTATGTGTGCAGATAACTAAGTGCCCTTCGTTGCTTTCCTGGGTTTTTATAAGCAATTTATTGAAGGATAAATATCTTTCCTGAAGATTTTTTGTCATCTTTTTCCCACTGGGCAATATTGGAGTAGCTTCTCAAAGTCAGTCATTGTCACTGAAGATGGATAAACTGGTCTGGTCACAATTTGGCACCTGAAAGAATGAAATAGCAAGAGTTTTGTGGGGTTGTTTGGTTGGTTGGGTTTTTTAAGGCTGTGTTTCTGAACGAGATAGTCCAAAAGAATACTGCAGTAGTTAACTGACTGTACTAAGTGTAATTATCAGGAAAACTAAGGCTTAGTAACTAAATTAGCTGAGATCTCATTTCATTTCCTTTGTATTCCTGTAGACCTCTACCCTCAGGAACTGAGCTGTGCGTTTTACTTGTGAGAGTAGAAGGAAACGGGATGTCGTATTCTCTTGTCCTCAAGGCTTGAAGGGAGTTCATCTGCAAATTGTTTGGTCTAAAATTTTAAGTCCTGTTGCAAGGGATTTGAAAGCGAGGAAAAAAACCTGTATAGTGCATGTCTTCCTTCCATTACTTCCTGAGTGCCTTCATTAGCAGCCTTGTAAAATCCTGTGTTTTATCAGATTTCATTTATCTGCATTAAGGATGACCCCATCATGTTTGTCCATTGTCTGCTTGCTCATACATTAACTCACAGCTGTCAAACAAGTAATAGGTGGAGGTCCAGTGGGCTGGTACTTCCTGCTCACGTCCAGATGTACTGATAAGAGTCTTTGCTTGGATGTCTCTCAGGGTTTGAGGGGCTGTCAGACTAAGGCTGAAGAGTTGGTTTTCTCCCTCACCATATCTTAAACACACATACACAAATATCTCAATATCAATAGTGTGAAAGCAAAACTCCAAAAGCCAGAAATACAAGCTTGTTTTGATACACATTTTCAGTCAGTTTCTTGTCCTTTCTTGAGTCTTAACAAAAAGTACTAATAATGTCCTCTTATTGTTTATAAAACATCTAATCAGAGGCAATAAAAGTAATTCTGAGTGACAAAAGCAAGAAAGCTGCTGCCTTAGAATATTTTGTTATTTAAAAATTTTTCCTTGTTGTTTTTATGCACATGCTCATGGCTGAGTAAGAAAAGTAAATTGAGCACTACGTATTCTATTCCACCAGGTTTTTCTCCTTGATAACAATATAAGGCTGAAATTTGGTGTTTCACTTCAGAAAATTTTGTCAACACAGATGATTATTTAAGATTGAGAAATTATTTAATAAACCTGCCATTAATTACAGAGGCAACTGAATGATAATGGGGGAAAAAAAAAGATACTTTTGTATATATTGACTTGATTAAAATCCTCAAGTAATTTAAAAGCTTCAGATTCAGAAAATGCTGTATCAGTTCTGACATTGAAATTGGATATAGTTAGTATAATATCTAACTAGTTTGCACTGTAGTAGAAAATAATTTTAAAATAAACTTGGCTCTGGAATATTGTACTGGAACTTGGCAGCTCTCTCTGGCTATTGTGACATTTGAATTGAGCAGCTCAATCCCCACTAGGGTGTTAACTAACTTTATCCATAAATAAATTGAGAAATTATAGGTAATTATAAATGCACACAGTTGGCTCTATATATCTGTAAAACTTCTGCAGTGTTTGAAAGTCTATTGTCAAATTATTTTTCTGGGAATTAGAGGGTGGAGTTAGTGCTTCAAAAATAAATAAATAAGAAAGGGAAAGGGTGTGTTGTTCTTTGATCAATTCCAAGCCCAAGTTGGTAAGCTGAGACTTTTATACACTTGGACTTTTGTAATGGATTGACTGGCTGAGTATATTTATGGGGAAAGGTTAAATACTTAATATTTGACCGGAAGTTTTCCCCAAAGATATTGATCTTCCAAGGTGTAATGTGCCTTCTACTTAAATAGGTATGTATCAGTGGTAATAATATTTGGGAGAGTCCCTTATAAAATTCTGTGTGTAACAGAAGTAGGAAGAGGTCAACTTCTGTTAACCTTTTCACAGTACACCCATGAACTGATATTTACGTTTTGGAAAAGTACACAAACCAAGAAATTAAAGGGTTACTTGGTGCAAAGTGATGCTTTCTATTATTGATACTTATTATGGCAATGAAGACATTCTATCCAACTCTATCCTGGAATGTCAATTTGTTGGTATCTCCATGTGAAATGGAGAGACTCCATTTGGCTTGTTGGGGAGTCTGTTGCTGAAACTCCTCTGAAGAGGAAAGACAAAGCAAATGATGGCCCAGGAGGTAAAAAGGCAAGGCAGCCAGGGAGAAGCTGGGTGATTAGGTACAGATCGGAAGTAGGTGTACAGTCTAAGTCTAAAAGTGAGAAAAATGTCATGGAAAATAAAGCTTTTATTGAACATAAAACTTTTTTGCTTGTATATAAATTGTAAAATATTTTAAGCACTGACTTCCTTACTTGATCCAAGTTTATTTGACTTCAAAATGTAATATTTTAGCTCAGTTAAGGATATAGGATTTGGTCTATGGTTTGAAATAGACATAGAATATATCTGGTAATGGGATTTTTTTCTTAATACATCTGTTGAAACAGAAGATACTGAAATTGTCTTTCCTGGTGGTCAATACCAGGGTGAATCTTTTCACATTTTTGTGCTGTAAAGACAAAAACCTATTCAAAGACATGCGGGGTTTTTTCAGCATATTACCTCCTTCTGAGTCCCAGAAAATATTTAAAAAGCATGTGTTGACTTAGCAAAACTTGTCTGAGATTAACAGCCTGCTGTGCTGTTCACGTTTTTTTTTTTTTACACATATGAATTCAAGTCTGAGCTTGCAGAATAGTAGCATTCAGCAAGAAATTGAAGTCTGTGGAAAACATTTGATCCATTGATTTTGTGGGATTAGAACTAACGAAAAGTGATCTGCAAGACTTTCAGAAGTATTCTTCCTACATTTTCAGCAGTATGAGTATGAATCAGACGTATTTCCACTTTTTCTTTTCTTTTCTTTTTTTTTTTTTCCTAGATAACTTCTTAAAATGACAGTGTGTCTCAGTCTACTTGACAGATAAGTATGTGGATATAATCTGAAATGAAACGTGTGGTAGTTTATCAGAGTAGAAGGAAACAGCTAAAAACTTCCTTGATTGTTGAATGTTCTAGATTCTCTTTGTAAAAATGGATGTTATCAGATGTTAATCAGCTCCATCCCTTATGTGGCTGATGACAAATGATGAAAAATAGCTGGACCTACTCTGGACCTACTTTTCATCAAGTTTGTATATGGTTTCTTGAGGGGAAAATTAAAAAGCAAATCTTCTTAAATACATCCAGTCAATTACTAATATATATCAGATATTACTTAATAACTGGACTTCATATAATGGAAAAAAGAATTAAAACTTTAGAACAGAATTAAATGTATTTAAATCTGCAATGGGATTTTATTTGTAGTGGTCAGTTTCCTGTCGCCTTATGGAATTGGACGGAATAACTAGACTCTGTAGCATGTAGTACTATCTAAAGAGGGTTGCTCTTTAACATTTTGTAGGGAGAATTTGAAGAAAATTTGGTGACTGTTTTAAAGATGGGGAGAAAAATACAAAATGCAAATGTTTCAATTTATTATTGGGATAAAACAGTAGTCTCTTTCATTTTGAAATGACCATTTCCACTTTAGAACATAAATTAAAAAATAAAGGAAGAAAAGGGGGAAAATCTTAAATTCATCAAAACAAAAATTGCAATGAAATGTTACATCTTGGATTAAGCTAAATATTTCAGGTAGATTAAAATACACCTCTCTTCCCTACCCTCGTTTAGACATATCTTTTTTAGAGCTGAAAGCTGTTTTTCATTAATGTCAACCCTCTACCAGCCAGAAACTGCTGTTGCTGTGATTTTGAGAGTTTTGGTACAGAAGGAAAGACTGTAATACAGTTCCATTCATTCTTTGAGACATCACAGAAGATGGTTTATAGGCTTTTCTATACTTTTTTATATACTTTTCTACTTCCAAAAGCCATAACATTTTCTTTTCAATTACTACAGCAGATCTATGGGTGGATATAGATTACCATTACTATGCGTTGTCATTAGTATTTCTAAAGTTTGTTTTGTTTTATTTCCTCTTTTATTTTCCTCTTCAGCTAAAACTGTTGCCTTCCTTTACATTTGGCTGATTACAAGCCCTGGACTTAAAGCCATCTGGCTTAGTTGCAACCCAGATAAGGTTGGCCAGTAAGAATCTTTTGAGCAAACGTCAAAATCTGTGCCTGCTCCCTCAATTGAGAGTGTCTGCCTGCAAGCTGGTCAAACTGGCTTACAGTAGTTTAAACCTTTTCACTGTCATTATTTTCTCCTTACTTGAGATACAGCTTTTCTTTTTTTTTTTTTTTTTTTAAACTTATGGTGATTTTTAACTCCTGATTAATAAGTGGCTGAGAGAGATATTTATAAAAATAAATCTATTTCTATATGTTAAAGTGATGTGGTGTTTCTATATCTAAATCTTTGTGAATACTTTTACAACCTGAGAAGATAGTGACTTGAGCAGAAGCTTAATGGGTCATCAAAGAGAACTTGGTCATTGCAAAATATGTGTGATATTTAGGTTAAATAAGAAATAACTGAATAAATAATTCAGTAAATAGCATCCTTGAGGGAATTAACTCAAGGTCTTGGGTAGAAAGCTGTGCTCCTTATATTCATGAGGTTAGCGTTTCATAAGAATCAGCCCAGTTTTGATTCAATTTGTATTGCTATTTTGTTTTAATCATTTGTTGCCGCTTCTTGCTTGATTTAATTTTTAGTAAGCTTGATTTAAGTGTTATTCCTGTAGTACTTGATTGCAATAGTACTTTTTAGGTTTTGAATTTTTTAATTTTCTTGTTTTCTATGAAACTCTCGTAAGCCCTAGAGAAACTTTTCACAGCAATGTTCACATGCCCAGAAGGTCAAATATGCTTCCCACTTACATATTTTCAGGCTCTATTTCCAAATTAATACTTAGCTTCTTTACACAATAATGATCATGATGGGCACGTAAAGACTTGTTTTAGCAGGTACTTAGCAAGTCTTTACAGATGATCCATCTTTTAGCAATGCAGCCAAACAGTTTAACAAAAAAATGACTTCAGGGAAAAAATAGGTTATATAGTAAAGGCAGAGAAACAATAACATCTTCAGTTGCCAGCATATGTTTATACTGGGTGGGCTATTGGCATGAGTAATCCTGAACTCTTTTATTAAGTGCATTTTTCCTGTAAATTCCCTGTAGCATGTTATATTTTAGTTGATACTCTACCTAACCTGTCTCTAAGGCAACTAGGCTTGCTTTTTAACTTCTAAGAGGGAAAATCATAAGACATACATGTGGATATGCTAGAAAAAGACACATCTATAAGGAATTTAAATACCCACAGAATTTTCATTCCTATCCTACTGTCTGATTCTTCTTTCTTATACATAGGGTCCATTCTTGTAGATCTGACTCAATTGAATATACTAGTCGTATGAGTGAAGACTTTATCAATGATTCAGTAGAAATGTATGCAAGGGATGGAAGGTGAAATGGAGTGAGCATTTTAAATACTCTATATCAGGGAACTTAAAGCTCTCAGAATTTGATGGAGATCACCAAGAGGTCAAATCAAGACACAGCAAGTATTACCTAAAGAAAATGTAACGGTGTAACACTGGAAAAATCTGAAAGTTCAAGGGCATCAGCAAGACCCTGGTGTTAAAATGGAAAAGGCTTTAGATGAACAAGCAGTGTATTGTCATTTTAAGGCCTCTTGGAGGAATGGTCAATTTATTATGAGTAAATAAATGTATGATATGATTTTATTTAGATTTTTACTGTTACTCTTTTTTTGTAGTTTTATTTTGCTGACTTTGCTTTATCTCATACATAAAAAGAAAGAAAGACTTAGGGCATTTATAGTAGGCATTTACATCAGGTAACTTCTCCAGCATTTTCTGTTATAAGAGAAAATTAGGGGGAAGGGCTTCATGTTTTTACCTATGCTGGTGTTTGGAGTTTTTATTTTATTCATGTCATCTTCAAAAAACTTTACTAGTTTCTTAGGTGCTGGATGCTGGTAAATTGGAGGTGGTAAATTTATAGACTAGGTGAGTTTGTCTTGATGTAACTCTCCTGCAGAAAGGAGTGCCATCAGGGAAATATGCTATTAAACTTCTCTATTAAACAACTCTATGAATTTCACATACTGAATTTCCTGTTGGAACTGAGAAAATCGTGTTAATAATCATAGCAATGATTAGAAAAATCATTGAATAATGACTAGACAAATAAAGCAGTTTTTGCATGTTCACAGTGAAAGCTCTGCAATGAGATAATTGTATTTCAGCGCAATGCAGCCTACCCTCTTTCTGTTCCAGAAGGTTACTGTCCCCGACTCTCATATCTGTGAGGAACTGAAGAATAGTTTAAGCAAAGAAGTTAATCTTTTATTCAAATATTTTTAATAGTATACAAGGAAAGACAGTCTCTCTTTAAACTTCATTTGTTCTCCTTGAAAAGTTTAGTTGAAATTCAAAGACTAGACACATCTTCTGATGGAAGAAGGCTCACAGAAAGGGTTTTTTTATATTACATTTCATGGTTAATTTATCTTTAATGAATACAATTGAAGAAAAACTGGGGCCTTAGCTGTTCTTAAAATATGCCACTATAATACACTACCACTGAATATTGCCAAGTTTATGAGCTGCCAAGTGGTCTTTGTACTCATGGCTCCATGGAAGAAAAATTGATTTCATGCCATATGATGACATATAAATAGGAAGGCCTGTTTCCTTGGAGGATATAATTTTCTTTTAACTTGAGAGACTATTTTATCATCACAATATCACAAATAACTCTAAATGTTATCTTGCACTTCACGTCTGTTTCTTTGTTTTTGTCTTCTGTCTTTTTTGATTAATGTGTTCTCCAGGGCTTATTGTGTGTATGCATCTCATTTATGCATGATAAAAATTGCTGCTACATTTAATTTTGATTGTACAGCTGTTTTCAGTCTTTACTTCAATTTTCTTTGATTGATTCATTGCTTTTCTTCATTTGGTGCCTTGCCAAAAGCCAGATATTTCTGTAACCCGTATAAAAAAAAAAAGTGCTAGTGTATGATTAGGTTATGGTCTTGTTCCACCCTTCTATATCATCACATAGTCTACAGACATGTTAATTTAAATAAGGATTTCCAAGTGGGTATAACTGTATTTTTTCTTATCACTCCATTCCTCCTACACCTCAACAACTCCTACTTCACATATTCAATGAAAGATATTGTCTGATGATTTATAAATTATTGCTTATTATTTTCTGAGCATCTGGCCTTCTTAACCTACTTAGTGCTCACTTCAGACAATTCTTTTTCTCCAAATCCTTAATCTAATTAGAATTTGGATAGCAGATGAAAGAAAAATTATGTCTTTAAATATTTAATATAATTTATATCCCCGAGCTATTTTTCCTAAACATTGCCATGTTTGAAACAACATTGCTGTTCTGAATGCCTGTATTTGTAAGCTTTAAAACTTAACGATGATTTTCATCCCATTTCCCAAAATGTGTTGACTTTTTGTTGTTGGCAGGTTTTTTTTATTTTGTTTTGTCTTGTTTTCTTGGGAGAATGTTCCCTCAGGTTTGAACATATTAGTTTAAAAAGTGTTTGGAGACTCAAAGATTCAATACTGATGGACTGTTGAAGTCAATTGATTCCTTAACTTTTATATACATATATTTAAACAAAACTAGGTAATTTAGTTATCTTTTACTGCAAACCAGACACTGCTGTTTATTTTGTCCTGTGGTCATTTAAATGAATCATGGTAGCACAAAGTAACATGCCAATAGTATTGTCAGCCAAACATGGTGTATACAGTTCCCAGAGATTCATACTTAAAAAAAAAAAAAAAAGCCCATAGAAAAAATGCTTTTATTGACAACTGCGACTCCAGATTCAAGCTGATATTTCTAAGGCACACTAAGAATGTGTAAGGTTAAGATATTTTGCCCCCAAGTCACAGATATTAAGTCATATATGTCTTCAAGCCAGCAAAAAAATTGTTTTTAAGAATCGCACAAGGAGGAAAGACAGTTGGTTTGGGATTTATCTGACCAAATATTGACATCCATAATACAGGTACTGTCACCAGAATTAGTCATCTGGGTGTTCATATATAGGCAAAAGAAAGAATTTCTATGGTATGACTAATCTCATTCTAAAATTGGTGAGAGAAAACACGCCCTTTAAGTGCTCTCCATTGCCTATGAAGGGACACCTATGAAGGGCTATACCAAGCTCAGGTATAGCCAATCTGTCTTGTTACTGTCTACAGAGTTGGGAGAGATCACCATTCAGCTATCCATATGTACAGAGTGTAATTGAAGTCAGATGCGTGTATATACTACTCTGCATAAATAATACAGGGTTCTATTTTGCTGCTAAGAGTAAAATTTAATTAGATTTTGTTTCTATATTTTATTACATTTTCTTGACCTGCCAGGCTTCTTGTCCAATAAAAAAACCCAAGGGCAACTCTTCATGAACTTCTTAGAACCCTTTCTTAAAATCTGAATTGAAAGTACTATTATCGTAATTCTCATTCTGTGTTCCTGCTATGTTACAAAGTTCAGGCTTGTTTTAGCTGGCTGATATAAACTTTGGAAATGTATAAAAAATTTTACATTAAAGCATCTAACATCTTGGTGGAATATTGTTGCTCCAGAAATTTATGATCAATGATAAAAAATTAGTAATGCAGGTAAAGCTGATTATGATGAATGCAATTACGGTCAGGTTTGCAGTTTCCCCCCTACATATTTGGGCTGTATTTGGTCTTTATTTATTTAAGATTTAGTAAATGACATACATATATTCTTGAAACAGTTGAAGAACTTCAGCTTTGGAGCTTTATGATGAAGTGAATTCCATTGGACAGAGGAGACCACATCTCTGATTCCTTCAAAAGCCATCCTTGGAGCAATTTGCTTAGAGGCATTGAAAATAAGCACATGAGGGACACAGTGAACAAAAACAAGACCTCAGAGCTTCCCATGGGGAAATGTCTTTCTTGTTAGGTCACACAATCAGTCTGTCTCTTGTGTATTAAATATTTGAATCTTTTCAGCACAGAGACCCATTTACCACAGGGGGGAAGGAGACTAGTCCCATTATAGCCCACTGATAGCTTATCAGTTAGGAGATGTTATTTCCTGGAAAGGTGCTCTAATCAGAAGGTGATTGTACAGAGGTAGGTAGTTCTTACCGTTTGCAACTGTTTTTGCCCTTCTTCAAGGCAAAATCCCTAATCTAGAAACCTGGCTACCTTTGTCTTCAGTCTCGGGTTTGAACAATGTACAGTAACAGAGCAAAGCTCTACATAAAGACTGTAAAGAGAAATAGTCATTTTTTGAGCAGCATTTATGTTCAGCAATAAGCTCACTGTATGAGATAGGAGTGCAATAAAAAGAAAGTCTCATGCAATTATATGCATACTCCCCTTTTGCAATGGCATGGATTAGCCTAGACAACTTCAAATTAACATTTACATACCAGATTTCAATGGGTCTTTTCAACTTCTAAATTTTTAAATATATTTAAATAGTACATATACAAATACGCCATGGAATGCTTGAAAAGGTTGTGGTTTTCCAGTCCTTCTGATCATTCTCTTTTATGGAAAGCAAACAAAAAAACCCACCAATACCTCCATTTCAGATCTGGAAGTAGTCAGGTGGTACAACTGAGCTGTGACCTCACAAATATGTGAAAATTCAGTGGCTTGCTCAATCACTATGTCTGTTCTTGCTTTTTAATTCTAGCACTCTTTTTTCTTCTTGATAAGTATGTAAATAAATAACCTACCTCCCTCCCCTATCCAGACCCTCCACTGTCCTCCTTTGTATATGCATTGCAATCAGAGAAAAAGATATGAAAGGCAATTTATCATTATCAAGTAGCATTATCAAATTGTGCCCAGGGTTATCTAGGATTATCCTGTTCTGCAGGGAAAAACACCTAATTGCTTAGTATGGGATTTATTCCATAGTCTCTCAGAATAGTCAGGATAAATAGAAAGAAGAACATGTCCTTTCACTTCTTGAGAAGTCTGAAAACCTGGAGAGCCTGTGTTCGGGTGCTTATGAGGGTAGCCAGTCCTACCTCTGGGCTATCTTAGTTCCTGCAGATAGGCTCCTCCTTCCATGCCTGAAGAAAGTTACGTTCATTTCCTTAAAAAGAGGGTCAGAGGAAAAGAAGGTCTTGTAGATCCTTTCTTTGGGTGATGGAATAAATCTTGTCTTGGCACCAGAGGAGGAATTAGCATAATAATATTTAACATTTCCTCTGGTGATGTTCTTGTGGAGTCAAAATCCATTAATTTAATGAAACTAAGACTGCAATTTTATAATACAAATAAGAAGAATTATGAAAAACAAAAAGATAGTGACTCGATTTCAATTCCAAAGGCAAACATAAGTCAAAAATAAAACAGCTTCTCTTAGGAGCAGTTCCAGAACACACTAGGTGGTGCTGTAATCCCAACAGCAATTGCTGAATATCCTTTCCTTGTGCTTTCCTACTGTCAAGGTGTAACTTGTTGCAGTTAGCTTTTTACAGATTTCCTAATACTTTTGAAATTTTAAATATTTCCTGTGTATTTTAAGATGCTGTCACTGATCTTTTATTTGGTAGGAACAACATTGCATGCTTTTATTTTTCATGTTTTGTTTTTTGGTCTAGTGAAATAAAGTCCAATAGATTTTGATTCTCATTGTACTTAGGACCCAGGTTTTGGACATGGGTTTTCCTTCTGTTGTATATTTTCGGGAAAATTCTGGATGTCATGCCAAAAAACTTCTAACCATGAACATTGTAATCCGTGCCTGCATCTGTACTGCCACTTTACCAACATCAGTGACAGTGAATCACACTGCACATAGTCTGAAATAAGCATATCAGAAGTGAAGGAGAACATACCAGATTTAGCTTCCCACTACCATCCATGTTACAGTCATGTAGCCTTGTAGCCCCATACATAAGGTGTTGCCATTGCTAGAAAAATGCCACAGGTCTTTGTGTTAAGCTAATGGTATGAGCCTCAGGTTTATCAGGCTCTGTCTGGACCTTGTCTCGGTCTTCCTGGAAGTTTGTTTTAGCTTGTTTAGCTGTTATGGCAATTACCTAATGACAAGATGACTGTGAATTATTTGTTCTGTCTTTTGCTTAGCTTTGTGCAATTTTATGGTATGGTGCTTATTGTTATGTATATATTTTAATAACAGGTAATAATATCATAAAGTTATTCTATGTAGAATGAATTATGTGTGACCCTGGAATAAAATGTAGAGTAGAGGGAACAGGGGATGACAGTGGAAGCCTTTTAAATTATACTAGAGGCCCCGGTGCTATAAACCACTCCATGTGGTTGGTCACTGGTCACCACAGAAATGCAGCCTTGGGACTGGTCAAAACCAGTGTTAGGGATTGCAAAGAGAACAGAGAAGTATCCAATATGTTAAAACATGCTATATATAGCAAATTTGGTTGTAGTGTGGAATTGTAAACCAGTGATATGAGCAATGTGTAGAGCATGTTAGAAAGCACATCAAAATAGTTCTAAACAGACCTTAGAGGGGAGGAATAAAACTTCGACATCACGCTCCTCCTAAAGAAGAGAGGAAGGCAGTCATCTTCTTCCATCGTAAGCCTTCGTCCTCTCCCAAAAGAAGGGTGAGATAACACCAAAAGTAAGGCGTTGATACTAGGAAATGTGTGGACTTAATTTAACTAGTATTTTTGAAGTATTTTTCTATAATGATATTCTTTCTTTGATTTTTCTTTCTTTTTTCCCCCTGTAATAAGCAGATCTGGGTTAATAATAATTCCTTGATTAGGCTGTTAAGATTTGAGATTTACAGAAATGAGTTGTAATTTTTAACCTGTAAGGTGTTTCTTTAGCCCCTGTAAACTGCACAAGTTGTAGCTCAACAAAGTGATGGGCAGCTTAGATTGTAATCTGGGTGCAACATCTCCAGCATTTTGGCAGCACTGCATTTTACTTCCCCTTCTTGGGGATCATTGCATGAGCAGGGGAAAGAAGATAAAGAAAATATTTGGAAGTGGCAGGATGAGAGAATGAGACTTTATACATGCTATGTATGTTTTCAGATGACGTAATGTTTAATAACTTTTCCATAGCACTTTCTCACTCTTCTGTAATCCAAGTGTGTGTATTTAAGCAAACATTAGTAGGGTACCATTGGCACACCTAATGTGGCAACTTCTCTATTCATTGTTAGTAAGAAGAGTGAAAATTGAGTACAACTTTCAAAGAAAAAAGAAGTCATGGCAGGGCTGAATGAAATTATCTTGGAAATATTACCCATACTCCTTTTTAAATGTATGGCTTAAAAAATAGCATGCATTCACAGTGGTCCTATTAACATATCAGTAACAGCTGGAAACACTCTCTAGTCATGATGTGAATTGGGAATGGTGTGGGGAGATGTGAGAGCTCTCCAGTTCAACATTTAGATTAACATTTTTAGACAGTTTGAACCCATACCCTAGAAACAAATCAAAAGAACTACATATTTTTGTTAGTTCTACACAAGTCATATATTACTTTAGTCTATCAGATTTTGTTTAGGTTATTTAAATAGAGTTTTCCTCTTGTCAAGTTTCCTGTATTAAACTATAGTTACATGTTGACATCCATTGAGAAGAAAAGGTTTCATCAGATGTTTACTATCACGTCAGAGGACTTTGCTTTGGGTAGGCAAACACTGCAGAAATTAACTCAGCTTAATTAAATCTAAAAATATTGAAGAATTAATAGGACACTTTTTAAAGTACTTAGCATGCTGTCAGCATTGACTATTTTTGAATTCTCTAAGTTGGTTTTAACATAAAAACTGCCAACCTCCCCATCAGGAAAATCTTTGCTCCTACTTCTGCTTTTCAGTTCTCTATCTGAAAACTTGTTTTATCCAGTGTTTTATCCATTACCCTTATTTATTAGGACACATTTTGATTCACCTTTCTAATGGTAGTTTCACCTTATAATTTCTTTAATTTCTGAAAAATTTTAACTTAATTTTTTTTTTTCATGTTTTAAGTGCAAAACTATACACAGTTAACTCAAAATAGGTGTCTACACTCAAAGCTGAACCAAACTGGAGACATGAATTCCATTTTGTTCAGGTTTTTTCCATTCTAATTGGAAAGTAATCATGCACCATCATCTTTTCTGTTACTTCAAACTCCTTATTAAAAAAAAAAATTCCAGTCAAGCTCTCTCTCTTTTTCCCATAAATTTTGTATCAGTTAGCCTACTTCGACTGATTTTGAAACAGTAATAGAAGTCTCAAGGCTATTAAATTCATACAGGTTCATGAAAATGAATCTGAATCTCATGTATGGGTGATGCTTCCTGAGCGAAATGCCATGGTATGAGGTTAGCCAGAGAAATCCTGTGGGCTTTTGAGTTGATCCATCTGTGGGAAAAGCCTGAAGTCACTAGACACCTGAACATCTAACCAGGAGACCCCTAACCATAAGAATCTAAGTGTCCTGAGTTCCACTATTTTTGTGAGAGTTCTAGCAATATGTCAAGGCTTTTTTTTTTCCATTCCAAAAATGGGGGAGGGTGGGATAAATAAAATTCTGTATTAATAAATAGATAGAAAGCAAACATTTTTCCTGGCATGCTCTCTCCTACCTGCAAAGCTGCTTCTGTTTGAAACTGTAAAATCTTTACATCAGCAACTCTGAAACAAAATGTTTACTTTCAATGTACCAAAAAAACCTAATGTCTTTCTTTTGAATCAGTCTAAAATCTGCTTCCCTAAGCTATTGTGGTGCTTCATGAAAGTTGAGGTCACATATCTCACGCTTTCATTACATCTGTTTGCCAGGCTCCCCCTCTAGACTATGTATTCTGTGACTTACCATGATCACGGTGAAGATGCTTCATTACAGTGACTCAGGCAAAGGGACAATTGCAGTGGCACCAAGAGCTGTAGTCTGTTAGGTGAACTTCTTGAGCACTGTTAGTTACGAGACTGTATAAAATCCTTGTGCATTCTTCCCCCCCCCCCGCCTTTTTGTAAAGTAGAATTTATATAAAATTCCAGATTAACAAAAAAATCCAAAATTTCAAATTTTCTTTTATTTCAGTAGCAGGAACAGAGACCTCTTTTATTCTCACTCTATGCGTTCTGAAAGAATTCCTTTACAGTTCTGAGTAGTATCCAGTAACTATAAAAGTTTTATTTTTTTATTGCATCTTCAGGCTAATTTCAGTAGATAAGGAAAATTAGATAACTTGTAATAATTTGAATGAGCTGGATTGTTACATCATGTAATATAGCATGCGAGGGTAAGGAAACGCCATTTCCCCATAGGAAATTAAAACAATGAATACCTATTTTGATATGAGAAAGATACTATCAGTTTATGTAGACAAAAGATCATCATATCTCATAATTTTATGATTACACAATAAATATAATTAAAAATGGAAAAGGATCTTGTAGATAGTACTTTCTACTGGTATACTGCTAGCAGCTTAATGAAGCAATGTTCAAAAAATCTCTGTAAGCAATTTGGAAAAGTTCATATTGCATCCTTCCTTGTTCCATAACTGTTCTCTACAAAATGTAATTTTTGCCAAAACCTTTTTAGCTTTAGTTTCACATCCTCTATGTACTTTTCACTCAGTTGATACAAACTTCTTTCTGTTTGCTTAAGAAGTAAAACACATCCATACTTATATTCCTTTGATATCCAAAGACAGGACAAGAGTTAGGCCACTATAGGGTTTTTCTCTTACATTTTTTCTACAAAACAAAGACTGAATACAGATTGTCATAAGCAGATATCACTTCAGTTCAAAGGCTAAATCTGTAGGGTCTCTCAGACTTCCTCCCCTCCAGTGCACCTCTCTTTGATATCTCTTATGATACTAATATTCTGCTGGAAAAAAAATTAGCTGTTAGTTAATAGAGTGAGATTTGGAAAGACCTAAATTTTATAGGAGTTTGACCAAAATTATCGAATTCTTCCTGCCAAAGATGATGATGTTCAGCAATTGCCAGCCTTCAGTAAAAACTACCAAATGTGCTTTTGATTAGTTCCTTGGCATACATGGAGAAAAACCTGCCAAGGGTGTAAGCAAGCAAAACCAGAGAAACTAGGTGCAGCCTGTTTTCCATCTCTCCTGCCTTCCCCCTCTCCTCCCCCCAGTATTAATAAGATAAAAACAAAGATTACTTTTGTGACTCTAAGACATAAAATGTTTTGAAAATGCTCAGGTAAGTAGAAGTTTATATTAGTTATATTCTTTTAAAGCAAATAAAAACTTCACGACTTTATTATTTATAACTCATAAGTTAACAAATCAGTTGTTAGCTTGGCTAGTAACAATCCAGATATACAAACAACATTATTTCCACCTGAGAATAATCTTTAATGACCTAATCTGTTGTTTTTTGTCAAAGTGCCTAGTGACATTACATCTTTTCAATTTACAATTAATATAAGATAATGGTAAGATAAAAAAATGAATTATAGATTGAACTCTGAGAACAAATCTATAGTTTTATAGAAATCCATTGAATTTAGGTTTGGGAAACTGTGTTCAGAATCCATGCCGTAACAAAATTCCTAACATTTTTTTCATGCTAATCACAGATATCAAAGTGCCCTAAATGCACTAGCCAGCCTTATCCTCTAGCTTGCAGGTATTTGAAAGTTTTAGCTTCCTCCTTTTAGGTCCGTACTTTACTGAAGTTATTGAGAAACTTGCATTAGTAATGCAGGATTGTGCTAAGTTTTAGCTTTTCTATTTAAATCTCTTCAATTTTCTTTAGCAGGTCTCAGGTTTTGGAAAATGAGAACCATCTTGAATTCTTTAAAAAGAGGAGAATTTGGGGGACTATTTAAACTCAGCATTGGACTAGGCTAGGTACGCTACCAAAAATAGTCATCATTACTGCAAAATAACAATGATAGTCAGGCTATGTGATATTTATTGATATTTACTCATTCTGTTAACAATTTTTATTTTTACGTTGCCTTTCAACCTAAAAGACCTCGGGAGTTTTAAAAGTTTCACAGAGCAATTTGTAAGAGCAGAATTGTGGTCAACTTGCCAGATCTTTGTTTTTTGTGGCACTTTGAGCCTTTTACAGTAATTCAGTTTATTTTTAAGGTGCAATCAGAGAGACAGGATTAAAAGACTAAGTTGTTAAACTGAATTATATTCCTGTGGGGTTGATGGTGATACATTCACTTTATAAAGAAAAATAAGAAGGCACATCAAAAGTAAGAGGAGAATTTATTTGGATAAAACATGTAATATTGCTTTGAATAAATACAAGTCTTAAATCTTTCAAGCTCTGAAGGTCAGGGAAATCACTCACATGATCAATTTAATTCTTTCTCAAAGTATGTTAATGGGGTTAAATGTAAAGTAGAAAGAAGCAAACAAGGAAAGCATAAATATTTGTATTTGTGTCTGTCGCACTGAGTTGAAACTTGTAAACTCAAGGTGAATTAAAATTTTTCTGCTTATTCGTAAGGATTAAGGATGGACCTTGCATAAATTGGCCTGTCATATTTCAGGAGGAGATCTATTGATTTTTTTTCTCTGATTTATTGTGTCCTGTCAAGCTCTCAAATGGCATCACCAAATCAGAACAGGCTGTGGCTCATTTTTTGAAGAGTTTTCTGGTTTGTACAATCAAATTGTAATGATAATAGCTGTGACTATTTGCTGGTTTAAAATGTAACCCTGTTAAATATCAACCAAAGGCTTCTGCAGAAGGTTGCTGTCTTCAGCTGGTGCGTGACTTGGTTATTTACAGAAAACTGACTGGATGTTTCTGGCTGTTTACAAAGTGGCTCCAAAGGTTTACTTAGCAGTGGTCTGCTTTCAAGTTGTGCGCACTATTTCTGACTGATTTTTTTTGGACTTCCATGAAAAAGGGGAACAGTTTGAGTTTATTTAGGCCTACATTTCACTTGTGAGCTGGCTTTAGAGCTTAGTTCAGAAGAAAGCATGTACCCTTCAGTGGGAACTGTTTCTAGAGGAATTCTCTTCTGGGCAGATACAAAGGTTTTAGATTTGATGGTACCTACCTCAATTTTGGATCCCAAAGACGACTTGAATGGGAGTGTTTTAGATTAACTTTTTATATTTTACTTCTTGCTCTTAGTGGGAATTAGTATTGTTAGAAGGTCCTCAGTGAATAGGAAGATGACAGCAGCACACATTTCTTGACCACTTTCACCCCGTCATCCATAAGAATCAACCAGAGTAGTTTACGTCTTTTTCTTAAATTGTTTTGATGTATAATCGTGTATGTCTAATGATACATTTTGATTCTTAAAAACAGTTCTTCACTTGACTGTACTTTTTTTTTCCTCTTGAGTTTATTTATCAGTTCATAACTCTGTTGCTTGATACCAAAACTGATTTCTCCTGATATGTTTTCTCATACATTCCTGAACAGAAATTGTTACCCCTAATGATAAATTTATCATAGTGCAGTCCTTTCCATTCACAGATTTGATCATAAACAAAAGGTCTGTACCTTCTCCTGCAGGATCAAATAGAAGAAGCCTGGATTGTGAGGAAAAGAACTCCTTTTCCAAAACAAGTACTTTTAATGACTGCATTGCATTGTAGGAAATACGTAACTCTTATGTACTCCATACTACGATTTTTTTTCCTTGTTTTCACTGAACTGAAAGTTATTCTTTATATTAATTAAGGAAATAATAAAGTGAAAATCAAAGTGCGTCTGCATTATCTATAGCCTATTCCATCTCTTATTTGATTTCCTGCGGAGGAAACGAGGCTCTTTGAGGTGGAGACGATAGGCTGGAATCCATAAGAATTTTATTTTTAAAAAAATAGCAGTCATATTACATCAAAACTGTGAAATAAATGTATGTAACTTTTTTTGTTGTGAGCAGAGCGGTTTAGATGATTCTGGTCCTGTAATGTTCTGTTTTAAAATTTTAAAATTACTTCTGTATGTGTGAAGAGTTTTTTGGAACATCTCTGTTCTTGGATAGCTATTTTGAGATACCTTCAAATGTGTGACAAAATGTGACAAATCCATAATCTCATTTAAAAATCTTGGTCTTTATTATTGTTATACCGTGGATCTGAGAAATAAAAGAAAATTTGTTTTTACAAGATACAAAAACATTATCATAGAATCATAGAATATCTTGAGTTAGAAGGGACCCATAAGGTCATACTCATTCTTTCAGTGTGTTTGCTGTTTCGGACTGTGTTTCTGTGGTGATTCTTCAAATTTTCATAGACTCTTCTTCTTACAGGGTACATAATAGAAATTAAATATTAAAATACAAAGAAGGAATAAATTCATGATAAATGGCAGACATATGCAATTTTAGTATTTGTTTTCAGAATCAGTGTAGGTTGTCTTAGATTTACCACCTGTAATTACTTAGAATCATAAGTATTATTTCATCAAAAATATGCAGTGAGGAGCACATAAAATAATAATAATAAAAAAATCAGCACCCGGATTTCCTAGCATTATGAGATGAAATAGTTCACTGCTGCAATAGTTCACTGTATTGAATGGTATTCTTCAATCATCTATCTCAAATCTGGTACTACTTGATATTAATTAATGGCTCGAATAATGGAATAAAAAGAATATATAGCATATTTGCAGGTAAAAACGACCTAGAAGGAAGCCATAAAGCATATAGGGTGAGAGATTAGAATGGTTTTTAAAAATGGAAGAAAATATTTCAGAAATACATGATAGAAGGAAAAGTTGTACACCTAAATGAGAAAAAGCACGAGGCTGGTGGAATAAAGTAGATGGAATGCAAAACTTCATATTGGCATACTGGGAAATATGAAGAGAAGGGTTACATATAAAACATGTCAGATAGTCTTTTTGCTTTAAACTAAGTTAGAAAGATGTAAACATGCTTTTAGAAGACACAATTCCATGAAGAAAAATGGAAGGACTTCAGGTTGTTTAGAATAAAAAAAAGAGAAGACTGGGTTGAACGGTGTTCAAATAAATATGGGAAAACAGTACTTGAAAAGAATATTTTTTTTCTTGTATTCAGATTTGATAATACAGAAATCAGTTGGCTTCAAATTGCAATAAGGAAAAATAAAGCAAGACAGAAAATTACCAATGGTAAGGGCAGATGACTAGATTGCTTAGAGGGTTATGGAATCTCTATCGTTGTTTATTTAAACATTTCTTTATATTTTTAAACTTTTCTGTTTGAGAATTATGTGATTGTGGGTGTTCCACACCTTAACATATGGGAATGTACTAGAGGGCACTTGTGGGCACTTATAGAATCTTTCTACTACTACTCTTTTTCCTTTTTCCTGCTTGTGTTTTCAGCCTACATAATATATATAGTCTATCATCTTACATATGATATTTTGTAAGTGCAGATTGCCAGTTTAAATAGAGTGGAATAGAATTGGGGATATTTTGCTCCTTGTATGTAGAAAAAAAGCCTCAAGATATTAAAAAAAAGAACAAGATAATTCATCACAAGGAAATGAAGGAGAATATTGCTACATATTCTTGGGTGTTGTGAATATTATGGTGTCAACAGTTCATAGAGTCTTTTATGAACACTGGATTGTAAAAACAAAATAAGAAATTAAAAAGTTGTATTCAAGTGCAAAGTGATGTTAGGGAGAATGACAGACTTCAAGCTAACCATAAAATCGTTGCCTGGCAGTAGGAACAAAACTTAATGTAAAGACATTTATAGATGCTTTGAAAGGCATCCCTGGCATGATTACATTGCAGATACCCAAATACGGCAATTTCTAAGCATTTGAGGTTGATATTAGATGGCATACAGATAAGAGTGAGAAACCAAGCACTTCTCTGTGTTTTTTTAAAAAAAATCCCTTAGTTCGCCACAGTGCTGTATATAAGAAAATATGTAGTCTGTTTAAAAAAGAATAAGGCAAATTGTGACAAAGCAAAAAGGGATATCCTTATGTTGTGGATCAACCTTCATGTTTAGAATATGATGGTATGCACCACTTCAGATGTACAAGCAGTTCCATGCAGAATAGCATTGTGGGTGATGTATGCAGAGTAATTCTATAATCAGATATTAAACGAATGTTTTGTAGGACTAAATAATAGAAGAACTGGTTATTTAAAAAAGCAACATGCATCTACTCTTAGGTTCCCAGCTGAAAATAGCTAAATTCAAGCTCATTCCCAGTGATACAAACCAGTCATTATAAACTAGCAGGTACGTGTTCCTCTGAGCAGAAAGAGAAGGGGAGAGGCAAAGAGGAGAAAAAAACTCTGTAAGACCTGAAAAATGAAATAATACAGGAGCTTTGACTTTTGAAATCCTCCCGACTGGTGTGCATTGCATGTGTTTCATGCATTTCTTTGGTTTATAATAATTAAGATAGTTTCAGTCCAAGTCACAGAAAAATGTGGACGTGTTGCTTGAGAAATTTTGATTATACGAACAATTGGTGGTGTATTTAACTCCTCGCTAAATCTCACTTACTGATTAAAGAGAAAGCATCCTTGATTCATTAAAACCAAGCTTGCAGTCCTCAGGAGCCCAACCAACCTACATAGAGTTAGCAATTTGTTTAAGTGACTGTTTGATTCTTTGGAATAACTTGGTGTTATTTATAAAATTTATAATGCAAACATGATCCTCCAGTACATGCATTGGAGCTGAAATATATTTTCTTAATTAGAAAGTATGGGGAAATAATCCAAATTTGCAAAGATGCTAGTGTAGCTCAATATAAATACTGAAGGAAGTGATGAAGTATTTGTTGTGAAAAATACATGTGCATGGAGCTTACTATGGAGCTGAGAAAAATGACCTGAACCTACTAAAATGCTACTGACCCTTGGAAAACAAGTCATTTGTTCTTCAACACTAGCTTATGCTTCGTAGCCATGTAACACTCCATAAAACCAGTTTTGAGGTCATACAAGAGCTGAAATCCCAGTTACAAAAGTTATGTATTTGAACACTTTGGAACCTAAATGTCATTGAAAATGGAAGGTAACGCTCAAAGTTGGGCACATTTAAAAATTATGCTGTCAGCCTAGTCCCTGAAGAACAATGGAGGGTTGACATAGCTTTCAAAAGACAATAGAAGGAAATGCCTTTAAGGGAGCTGTTAAAGAAAAGCCTTTTAAAATAGCCACTAAGTCTTTTTTGACTCTGCCTTCAATTCTGCCACAAGATGACAGTATCTCAGGATGTGACTATTGTGAGTCACATGAGTCACATGGTTGAGCAGTTTTGTACGTGAATGTTCAGTAAGGCTATGGTGTAACATTAGATAAAAGGTGTGAATTAAGAATAACAGTATTTTGCAAGGAAGCATGCAGAATCATTTCTTCATGAAGTCATAGAGGTGAAGAGGGCAATTCTAGTCCATTTTCTTATGAGTCTCACTGAGAGTGAAATAAAATCAAATACTTGCCTTGAGGCTTCATTTCAATGGAAGTCAGCTATGGGGTGAAAAATATGCCTGGACAGAGCAACAGATGTAGTGAGTATCTGCTCCTGCTAACCCTATTATGCTGCTGGCATGAGGCTATGTCACCTGCAGATAATTTCTCCGCACTGCTGTTTAGTGACACTATCTTGATGCCATCACAGTGTTTCAGTATGTAACTGAAAAAAACCATAATTTAATTTATAGGTGAAATGATAATTTACGTAAGTTTTGAAAAGTATCTTTGATTAAATAAAATTACAAACTGAATCAGCTTTTATCGGAATTGAACAGCATTTCTCATCAGTCTGCGTGTAATCAGTATTGCCACATATAACCTTTTGACCATGTTTTTTGTAACTCCTTCCTCCCCTCTACTGGGAAATAAAGAATCCCACAAACAAATAACTGCAAAAGAACCTCTCCCCAACAAAAAACTTTTACAATACATGAGAAAATGCTCTACTGTTCACCAGCTAGAGCTTTTTACCCCTAAACTCCACATTGGGCATACATGATTTTTTCCCTTTCTGATGCAGACTGAAATATATGGAAGCATTGTTTGATATGGTTTCCAAGAAAAGCAGGAGTGAGGGAGGGAAGCTTTAAATAATAATCTCACTGTCTTGAACAAACAGGGCTGATGAAGGTCTCGCCATTTTTACTCAGCAGAATATGTACAAGCAAAGATTTGGGAGATTTTTCTTCTTTAATTTCTCCCTTCTGACTAGCTTTTTGAGATTCTTTCTTTGCTCCTCAAAGAGCAGATTGCTACAAGCCAAGGAAGGGAACTTAATGTATTTATTACAGTTTAGGAAGCATATGAAGTTTCACTTACTGCAAATAAATATGGTACATGGAATTGTGTCCTTTTTGGCCAATCCTGCAAGGGTAATAATTGCATTCCTGGATATTAAGACGCTGGAAGGTGAATCAGTAGTGGAAACTCTTTTCAGAATGTCTGCAAGCTTTATAAGGTGCATTTCATGTAGGGGATTGGTCATAAGTAGGATTATAATTTCTGTGAAGCCAGCCTGTTGGATGAGTTCACATGTAAATATCGGTATTTTGAATAGCTCCATGGGGTGAAAATGGGAGGTGAAGTAAGATCTCTGATGGCATGTGCAACACCTTTAGATTCTGGCCTGTGAAACTGTCTTCTAGACTTGCTTCTAGATAGTAATTCGAAAGAATCCTTTACCTGAAAGAAATGAATGTCAAACATTGTATAGTTTTGCTTATGATAGTAGTTCGGATGCTTAATTTAATTAACCACATTTTAGACCACATTCTCTATTTGCTGCTTTATCTGAAAGGATGGTGGTTCCTCCGGAAGGATGAATGTCTTCTCAGTTCCTCCTTTGAAATGCATATTGCAAGTCATCTTGGCTAAATATACTGCTCCTTTTCTTGCAATGACAGCATCCTTTGAGGTAATTCTTCCTCCCTGCTCTTCTCATTTTATTCGCTTTCAAAAACAAAACATCTACTGCTGGGATTTTTATATTCTTCTTGGGGCTTTTCCAACATCTATCACATAGTACATATGAGGTGTATAGAAAAGCCGAGACGACGCACATTTTGGAGAAGCAGCAACATAAAACATAGTTCCTATTTCCTTTTTAAAATAAATTTCACTTTAAATATAAACTAAATTTTAAGGGTGAGAGATTGCCTCAGAAGAGATTTGTTTAAACACTTATATTAGTGATTTGATTCTGTAGTTGTCTTCAGAAGATGTTTAATTAAACAAATGCTTATTAGCTTATCCTTACAGTTTAGCAGCTGTCAGAATATGTAATTTTAAAGGTCAGCACTTAGGTAGCTATCTTCTAAATATTGAGGGGGGAAAAAAGAGGGACAAAGATCAGTGCTTGGGTAGTTTGCCTTGTTTTGAATGGAAAGAAAAACCCAAACAAACCATAAAATCTTAACAATCACTTTGCTTTCATCATGTTTTAAAAGGCTTGTGCAAAGCCTTTCTCCCTTATGAAGCCAAGCAGGATTTGTCCCTTCATGATGATTGTCTTAGAGCAGTTAAAATGCAGGAAAATGAGTTTAGCAGCTGTCAAAATTAGTGCAACTCCAGGGACTAATAAAAAGAAAAACTGTAATGTTGACACATCAGATGATAACATCCTTGGGATGTGGGACAACACCTAACGTGCGTTTTGTCTGACCTGCTATATGTGTGCATGGCAGCCCTTGAGTACAGTAATTAGCCTGAAGAGGGACATTCTGCTTAGGTTTCAAATTGTAAATACTACTTAAAGGACAATAAATATTTTATTGTAAGTCTGGGGGATCAAAACATCATCTGAATTTGTGGAGAGTTGCATTGCAGTACTGATGAACGCTTAAATGCCCCTTACGAAATGTGTGTGTGCTTGTTATTTCTTCAGTGTGTCAATGTGTATATGTCTAACAATTCTCATATTTATAAAATATTTATTGGGTCTATGAATGACAAAAGCCAATACATATATACATATATATTCAATGCACAGCAAGAAATGATAAGATTTACTAATTATGTGTTCTTCGAAAATATTTCCAGATGCTAAAACAAACAATAAAAATATCAGTAGAAAATAGAAGTATGAAAAAAGCAAAATGGTGTTTTAAGAGAATTTTGTTTCCAAAGTACTGGTTTAATTACCTTGAACTAAATAGGTCAATGACTTGAATGCAGAAAAGGATTGCAAGTCAAAATGCAAAAGAAGAAAAAAAACATCACCCTTGTAGGGTGTGTCTGTGGTGGGTTGACCCTGGCTAGAAGCTCTGTCACTCCCCTCCTCAACTGGAGAGGGGAG
>NW_009233261.1:0-1008 GCF_000690835.1 Fulmarus glacialis | reverse complement strand
CCGCCAATCGCCCCGGCTGCCTTCTGGCAGGGTGGGAGAGCTCCCCCGTGGGGCAACAGCCGCCCAGCCCGGGAGGGATTTCCAAGCACAGGTGTTTTTTTTCCTCTTTCATTCCCCTGGTTTCAGAGGGAAGAGAAACCTTCCTCCCCCATGCTAGCGGACTCTGACTCACCGCGCTCCTCCACACGAAGCCGCCAGCCCCGGCAGCAAGCGCAAATGGCTCGGGAGGGCAGATTCGTGGCTGGGGGGCACACAGCCCTCCCGGGATGCAGGGAAAGGGCCCAGGGCTTGGGACAAGGGCCCCAGGAGGGCTCAGCAAGGCCGTAGGCAGGCAGGGGACAGAGCTGCCCCCACTGTGGGCCCCGGGCTTGGGACAAGGGCCCCAGGAGGGCTGAGCAAGGCTGTGGGCAGGCAGGGGACAGAGCTGCCCCCACTGTGGTGCGGGAATCGGCTTCACAGGCAAGTCTGGGAGGGTTTTATCCCAGGGAAAGCGCCAAGAACCGGCACAGGGGTGGGGTTGTACCCTCCCCACGAGCCAGAGAGCTGCCAGCACCTTCCCCCAGCTCCGTGAGGGAAGCTGAGCGTGCAGGACGATGCTAACGCAAGAACATCACCCCCCCAGCCCTCCTAGGTCCCAGCTCCGACCCTTCCAGGGCACCGCAAGCCCCCCACACCGATCTCATACCTGGTAGAGCGACAGGTAGAGCACCCTGAGCAGGGCGAAGAGCAGGCTGTCCCGCAGGGGCTCGAACAGCAAGGCGCCAAAGGAGGCGAGCACGCCGAGGAGGCAGAGCAGCTCCATTCCCAGCTCCGTATCCAAACCCAGGCGAGGACTGAGCCATAACAGGGTGGGAAAATCCCGTAGTTGCTCCCACAGCCCCTTCCCGCTGAGGCGCAGCACTTTGCGGGCTGGTAGGATGCCATCTCTCCCGTACAGCCCTGGAAAGGGGACGGTGACAGCAGGGACAAAGTCACCCCAGCCCCATATGTCTGGGGCAGCAGAACTGG
>NW_009233260.1:0-774 GCF_000690835.1 Fulmarus glacialis | reverse complement strand
TGCGCTGCCCCCCCAGCCCCGCCTGCTGCTGCTCAGCGCCGTCCACCTCCAGGGTACGGCCCCGGGAACGGGATCTGTCCCCGGAGCTGCCCCGGGATCTGCCCTGGGATGTGTCTTGGGGCTTGGCTCAGGGATCTGCCACGGGAATCTGTCCTGGGGATCCTCCCCGGGATCTGCCCTGGCATCTACCCTGGGCTCTGCTCAGGGAATTGGCTCCGGCAGCCCCAGGTTCTGGCCCAGGTTCTGCCCCAGAATCTGCCCTGGGATCTGTCCTGGGATCTACCTGAGGATTGGCTCAGGGATCTGCCCTGGGATCTGTCCTGGGATCTACCTGGGGATTGGCTCAGGGGTCTGCCCCAGGTTCTGGCCCAGGTTCTGCCCCAGAATCTGCCCTGGGATCTGTCCTGGGATCTACCTGAGGATTGGCTCAGGGATCTGCCCTGGGATCTGTCCTGGGATCTACCTGGGGATTGGCTCAGGGGTCTGCCCCAGGTTCTGGCCCAGGTTCTGCCCCAGAATCTGCCCTGGGATCTGTCCTGGGATCTACCTGAGGATTGGCTCAGGGATCTGTCCTGGGATCTGTCCTGGGATCTACCTGGGGATCGGCTCAGGGGTCTGCCCCAGGATCTGCCCTGGGGTCTGCCCTGGGACTTGCTCAGGGGAAGCGGCTCAGGGATCTGCCCTCGAGATCTTCCCCAGGATCCGCCCGGGATCCGTCGTGGGACTGAGCCCAAGGGTGCCCTGTGTGGCAGCCGCCCCGTGCCCCCTGTGCCC
>NW_009233259.1:0-866 GCF_000690835.1 Fulmarus glacialis | reverse complement strand
AAAAGTAAAGCGGAATAAAACTAAAAAGTGGAACGGAACGGAATGGAATAAATGAATTTTATTGAAATGGAAATCTGCGTGCACCTAATTCCGGGAGCTTTGGTGCCAACTTACCCTCCTGAGTTGCTCGCAGCCCTCCGTCCACTCTGTACCCATGGTTTGAAGAGAAAAAGCACCAGGGCACGTTGGTGTCGCTCTGGGGGCTCCAGCAGCAGCCGCGGAGGATGCAGAGGCTCTGGTCCGGAAGAGGAGATTTTAATAGAAATAAATCCCACAATAAAATACACCCACAGTGCACCCACCAGAAAAACCCCCGTATCATATTTGCAACCAGTGTGACTCCGTCTCTAAACAATCTCTCAGGTGCATTTGGTGGCAAAGAGCACGAACAAGTCGTTTGGGCGATTCAAAGTGGAAAATTGCCCATTAGTTCTGGAAAAAAAAAAAAAAAAATGAGGATTCTGGACACTTGTTTTTTCTTAAAGCCACGAGTGACGTGAGCCTGTTAAAGAAATTATTGAATCGTTTGAGCTGCGACAGCCAAAAAAAGGGTGGAAAAAAGCCGTGCGCTGAAGACTGTATAAAAGCACAGGTTGGTTTTGCTTTTAAAATAGTGAAAAACCACAATGGTTTGAGCATAAAGACAAAGCCGTGGTTTCCTCTGCGTTTTGTGGACATCTCCGTTTGCCGCGTCGGATGCGTCACCGCCCGGCACGGGCCGTGTCAACCTCAACAGCAGAAATACCCAGGTGAGTTCTGCACAGGCTCAAACAGAGAAAAAACACCTTTTTTTTTTTAATAAACAACAACAACAAAAAAACATGTTGTGTTCTGGGATGATATTACGTGATATTACGTGATATTAC
>NW_009233258.1:2238-2569 GCF_000690835.1 Fulmarus glacialis | reverse complement strand
GGGGCTCGGGAGCGTCGTCCGCCCGGGTTCGGTGGACGGAGCACGGTGGTTTGCAACAGATTTTTTGGGCGCCACTTGATGCACCTCTGTCCTGCAAACGAGGGCGGTTAATTGGGTTTGAAATCCTTAATCCAATAAGGATGGGGGGGGAGAAAAGGTGCATGGGGCAGGGCGACTGCCTGTCTTCAGCCGGGTGTTTTCCAAATCCCTTCCCGTGAGCGGTTCTTGCCCGGCGAGGAAGCCTGCTAACGCCAGAGGTGGGCAAGGAGATCAGGATCCGTCGCCCCGAGCAGCTCCCAGGCGCTGGTGCCGGGAGACTGGGGCAAGCGAG
>NW_009233258.1:0-2200 GCF_000690835.1 Fulmarus glacialis | reverse complement strand
GAAGTGCTTCGGACCTTGCCGTGTGTTAACGGGGCTCTGCCCTTTCCCCAGGTACGCCGACCACGTCCACAAGTTTCACGAGAACGGGGACGCGGGCGACATGTGGCAGTGATGGACGGACGCGACGCCGCTGGTGCCGGCTCCCCTTTCATCCCACGGCAGGATCTGGCCCTTCGCGCCCTGCCAGCCGCTTTGCTATAGCTTTGCTTTCTGCTTCGTAGGATGGAGGCAATGATTCCCCCGGCTCCCACCTTTGGAAATCAAAAGCCTCGGCTAATGGAGGGTCGTTTTGCAGGACACGGCGTTTCCAGCCCTCTCTCCCGCCCCGGAGGAGGCCGGTGTCCTCCTGATGTCCCAGAGACCTCAGTCTTTACCAAAATACATGGAAAATGCAAGATGAGAGGCACTCCTCTCAGATGCAATATCTCTTTCCATCCTGTTTAAAATCCAGTGCAACACTGGATGCACTAAATTTAGCCAGAAATGGGGGGGGAAAAACCAACCTCCTGAACTCGCATTTTCAAGTGTCATGGTATTTGAGAATTCCTGTTGTGCTCTGGTTTATTGAATTACCAGAAGGCAAGCAGTCCCGCTGGGCTCTGGTGGAGCAAGCAAGACAGCGACAGATAAAAATCAGCCATCCCCCAGGAAGGGGTTGCCCAGCGCGTTGCCTTCTCGCTGCCTCTCCAGTCAAACGAAGCTGTTGCTCAGCCCTGTGTTCCATCCGAAGGGCTTCTCGGGACTTTCTGCAGCACCTCTTACCGTGCTGCTGAGCACCACGGATGCTCTTCTTCGACCAGAGCCATCGGCTTGAAAACAGCCTGGCTGGTTAGGACTTACTGGGCATGAAGGGAGGTGTTGCTGGTCAGGACTGATCTCACTGGGATGCTCTGGACCCTCTCCTTGCTGAGATGTTTCTGCCGAGCGTCGGTTGCCCTCCTGGGCACAACGACTTCACCTAATCCAAGGCAGTACCTGCCTCGGATGGGGCTTTGCTTGCCTGGTAGTTGATCTGCTCAACATCTGACCCTTATAGGAAACTACAAGTGAAATCAAGCAATTGCTGGTGGCGGGTTTGCTGGGTGATGAACACTGGGCTGCTGATTTGGGTTGATCTGGGGAGAAAGAGGTGATAGGAGAGGCTCTGATTAAAAAGAGCAGGTCCCGGCACCCCCTGTTCCTGCCTTGGTTCACTGTGACCGCATGGTGCGGGAAGATATTAGCTTGTTAGCTAAGGGTGGTCCTCAATTAAAATTCCCCTCCAAAGATAGGAGAAGAGTGTTGCTTCCAATTAATATCTCCTTGCAGATTCAGATCTATTCACATTCACGCTGCCGGGAAGCCGAGGCCTCTAACGGAGCGTGCAGGCAGCGATAGGCATCACATCTGCCACGGGCAGCCCAGGTTTATTTATAGGAGCCGTGGCTTGCGGCAAAATGTAAAATACTCATAAATCGAAGGGAGGGATAAACCCCCAGGGACCAACCTGCACCTGTCCCGCTCGGGATAAACCGAGCCCGTCGGGAAGGGAGGCACCCGCGGGGTGAGATGCCAGCGAGGGGCTCGGGGGGCGATGCTGCCGTATGCCGGGGACCTCTTCGTAAACTAATCGACTTCGGATGCGGAGGAGATGAGCTTTTGCTGTCTGAAATCAGTAGCTCGGAAACGTGATCCGGGGAAGGGTGGGATGCTTGTTGAGGCTTTGTTGGGAAGGTTAAATTTGCTTTTTTTAGCAGCTGTATGTGGTGTCTTGGAATTGCAAAACTTCTGCAGCTATTCACACTTGTACTCTTCATAAATGACTTGAAATAGATGTTGAGTTCTGCAGGGCAAGTGATAAAATAAACTTAGACATGCATTGACTGGGTTGCTTTTGTGCTTTGCTTCTGTATGCTAGCTGATTCTTCAGAGACCCAAATGTCTTTTTTTTTTGTCTTTTTTTTTTTTTTTTTTTTTTTTGGACTTTTGATATTAAACAACTGAGAAATGTCCTGCTGGAGTCCAAGGGCAGAGTGTGCAGCTAATTTTAGAAACCCATTACAGCAGCTAAAGGCAGTGATGTCTCGCAGCCCCGGGAAGGGCAGGACCTCTGTCCCTGCGTGCTGCTTTGGGGCTGCCCTCGGAACCTGGCCAAAAATGGGGCTCATGGGGTGCCGGGCTGGGTGCAGGCATGGGCATCTATAGGGGTGGGCATCTATAG
>NW_009233257.1:38061-56384 GCF_000690835.1 Fulmarus glacialis | reverse complement strand
TAATGATTCTATGATTCTATGATTGTCTTCACCAGCATTGTCTCCAGCAGCAGCTAACTTGACACCTATCAGTTATCTTTTACTTGCTTCCAGGGTATCACGAGAGAGAAACTTCAGATACCTGTCCTGATAATCTAACTCAATAAAATCAGTAAGGTATTTTAATCTTTCTTCTTGGCCTTTCTTTCTCTTCATCTGCTGATAATCTAGGAGTATCTTTCGTATTTAGTCATTATAACTCTGTCCCAGGATGCACCAGAAGAAAGCAGGGTCCCCTTGCAGAGACTGGCTGCTGTCTTTGTCACAGGTGGAAGCATTGTCTCCAGTGGGTGTTTCAAGGAGGAAAGTCAGGGTGGGGGGCAGCTGCAACAACCATGTAGAGCTCTTCATTCTTCTAAACAGCTGCTAAAGCACCTCCTCTCTGGCATCAAATAATACCCTGATATTCCAAGATCCCTGAGCAGGCAAGTAGGAGCTTCTGGACTAGTCTAAATAAGTAAAAGCTAGTTCCCATACCTAGCTTGCACAGCACATGGCTAATTTTCCAGTGCTTTTCTTCACAGGAGACAGTCTCTACACAGAGGTCTGCCTCACTTGTTTTCTTCTTCCCCAGTGAAGGTATGGATGAATTTTTCTCAGGAGATGTTAAATCTAGTTTTCCCTTGTCTGTACACCAGATGCAGTCTAGCATATGGCTCCTTGTCAAAAATCTGACACCAGCTATATGATGTAAATTTATATTTAATATGCTGTCCTAAACCTGTCTGGGCATCTGCACAAGTCCTCTGGCTGCTCTGTGTATCTCACTGCTAATCACTTTCTCATTTTAAAATGCAGTATTTTGGTGAGCAGTTTGTTCAAAAGACAAGAAATTCTCCACAGCTGCTTCTGCTAATAGAAAAGGCTTCCTGAATCAACCTAACATTTGACTGTTCTGTCTAGGAAGGATTTATATGCCAAAAGCTTGTGAGCATTCTCCAGCCACTTAAGTTTGTCTAAGAAAAAGACCACCTCTCTTCACAGAACCTGACTAAACAGAGACTCATACATCTTAGTACCTTGCATTATGATTTCCTCCTAGCTCCCAACTAGCGTCTACCATTAAGATGGCTGACAGTTGTCAAAAGTAGACTTATCTAGACTGGACAAGTATGGCAAGTCAGTCCCCCAGAGATTTTCAGAAGAGCTTTGTTATCAGTATCATGCAGGAGAGCAGATGCCATCATCATCGCTGGAACAGGCTAGTTGTCTCAAATGACAGCCATCATGGCCAGCTTGTATCCCCCAGACTGTCTTGATTTCTCTTCAAAACAAACTCATTCTAAATAATTTGCCACTAAGTAATAGTAACAGACAATAAACATCAGGCAGGAAGGAAAAAGTCGCACTGGAAAATCACAGACAGTGCTGGCTCAAGGGCAATTACTATAAACTCAGCATGAATCATTTAAGGTGAAAATTAGAAAAGCCATAAACATTATAGCAGTAACGCTGAAGAACACCCTTCCAAGAGAAGCAGTGCATGAAAGAAAGATTAACTGTTTTCAAAATGAACCTTGAACAGCCTACAACTGTTACGCATATATTACAGAAGTTGAAACTTAAATTACTTCCAGTCCTGTGTTTCCCCTCCAATCCTACTCAAGTTCCAAAAGACAGATTTTAAGTCATGTTCCTGATATCATACAGTCTCAACCTAAAATAAAAAAGCCTTCATATTCCTAAAGTTATTTTATTAAGATTGGACAGAGAAGAAAGCTGACTGTACATAGAAAGCCTGGAATGATGCACATCTTAAACACGTCTATGAATCCCTGACTACTCAGAAGAGATACTCTTAATTACCTGGATTATTTTCAAACACAGGTACCTCATAGTCAGATTCGCTGCTTTCAGTGATAGACTTTATGCCCAAGGATGGAGATTCAAAGGCACTGAACAGAAATCTTACACCTCCATCACTCCTGAAGCTTTACAATTCATGAAGAATAAGCTACCTCCACTTTTCAAGAATTCACTTGGAAACCAGTTAAAAGAGAGATTAATGTATTCCTCCCATTACACTTCTTCCTACATTTGCATGATGAACTTACAGATTCCAAATATTTCTGATCATTTTCTGATTGCCCTTTGTACCACCTGATGACAAACACAACAAAGTTTTCATCTCTCTTTTGAATTGGAGTGGCTTCCTTTTTTAATAAAACTCATTTACCCCCACTATTATTCTGTATCTTGTATTATTTTATATCTGAATACAAAAGATAGAGCTGATAGTTTTCATAGGTTGGCAGGAGGTTACTTTGCAGAATTCAAGCAGGCAAAATGAGGTTGAGATATTTACCAACAAATGAACTACAGGGCTGTTGCAATAAAGTATCCAGCATAACTAATGCAGACACCTAATTAGAGTACAAATATATCTGTACTTTCAGGAGAATGCTGCTGATGTATCTTGATGTAAACATGATTAGCAACCTTGTTAAATTAAGATAAGATGAGCTTTAAGCAAACAGCTTAGAAAAATACTTGAGAAAAATGATGAAACAGTAAAATAAGATATAAAGATGCGTGTATATAGGAATTCTCACAGCTGCTTTTCCCAGGACAAAGTAAGTGTGCCCTAATGGTTAACGAGGTTGGGACTGTAGAAATTGATAAGACTGCTAGTTGTTTTCTGCTCTCTGTTATCTCTATTACTAGCAATACAGGAATGTCCAATCACACCTCTGTCTGGTTTCTGCTGAGTAAACCCACAGTTTCTTTGCAATGATTTTTCAGTGATCCTTCCAGGAGATAAATTAGATCTAAACAAAGCATCTCAAGTTTAAGTTGTCAGAGTAGTCAGCATTACTCTCTTCATTAAAGTTGACACAAAAAGCTTTTATGCCCTTGGACAAAGTATAAGCTATTCTATATAAATAAAAACACAGTGGAGTTGAATCCAGAATTTCAAATCGATCTCCCTTGAAGACTATGATGGTTCCAATCCTAAACTGGATTCCATACATAAAAGCTTTGACATTTTTGTCCCAGGGGAGTTGCAGCAGTGGTCCTATAACATTATTGGGTTTATTACCACAATTAGAATATTTCCAGTAAGAGGGAGAGATTTCAGTTTCTGTGCCACAAAGCTTGCAATCTAAAACAAAAGCCTCTGAACAAAAAAAATAAGCTAAGAGAGCCCAGAGGAAAGACCTAGTTTGTTTATTATTTTTATGATGGTGATTACTGCAGCACATAATAGCTTTTAGGAGGGATTAGCGTGGAGCCTGTAACATGCAACCTGCTGCATATTCCATGTCTTACAGAATATTAAGCACGAAAATACAAACAGTAACCTGCACTGAGAGCTGAAATAACACAAGAAGAACTGACAGGATTATAACATGATTGACACCAAGCCATTGATATCAAATACCCAGATCCTAAGGAACTTCAATGGTCATCTGAATTAATCTCTTTTTTCCATCATCACATCATCCCATATCACAGCTGTGCACGGCAGAAGCAATTTTTTATCTGATCTTTAGTTTACTGAATTTATCTGTTGCACTGGTCAGCTAATACTTGCATGTGTTCATAGATTTTACTTTTTACATTTAATCCCCCTAGTCTGGAAGTTTATTATTGTCAGCCACTTTTATCGTGACAGTGAACAAAGATCAAGAACAAGGCTCCAGTCCGTTAGTCTCTTTGCTAGTTCAGAGCACGGAGTCAGTCTCTGCTCTACCACTTCCACTTTAGACAAAGCAGCTACAGACTAGGGGAAGAACCACAAATCTAGCAGAACACCCATAAGATCAAGGAGTGGCAGCCAATTAGATATATGATTACTACTTTAGAAACAGCAAAAAGTGATGGTAGACAAGCTTTCACTAAACTCTCTTCTGGAAGCTACATTTTATTCTTTGAAGGCAGGGTCCATTTCTTACACTTGCCTCTTCCTTTATGAGACGCAGACCTTAACCAAGCTGGTCTTCAAACCCCAACTTTGATCCATCTATTGGAGTCATGCATTGAGTAGTCTCCACTTCTCTATGAATAGAACCAATATTTGGACAAAAAAAGACATTCAGTTATTTTATATCTACCTTTTAGATTATTTAAAGTGCACAAAACCATCCTTTTAAAAGGAACATTCTTAGAAAACCTGCCTTTTTTACACATCACACTTCTCATTTCTATGTGGATAAAAAAGCTAGTTTGAGTTTCTCATCTTACAGAAGTTATTGTAGTACAGAAAAGTTAGACAACCTGACCAAATAGCAGGACAAACAGCGATGACACCAAGTGTGAAATTTTCAGGAGTACTGAGCTCCTTTCTCACTACACCCAGTGGGAGAGAAGTTAAATAAACATCAAATGCTTTCTGAATAATTCCACCTAGTGGGAAAACACCCACTGTTTTCACTGAGACCAGAACCTGAACCCAGAACCTATACCCTGTTAACTGAAACATAACATGTATGTATCTTTACTTTGTTTACAGTTCCCCGGGGCACTGATGTCCCAGCAAAAGGATGCAAAGTCAAAGTAAGATCAATTAAAACAGAAGTAAACACACTAGACTGTTTTCCCACACTAACCTGAAAGGCATGAAAGGAACATAAGCTTGAAGAACAACAAAGTACTACCAATTTTCCTGGGTTTTGTTTTGTTTTCTGGAATAAGAAACAACTATAGAGTAGCTTATTCCACAATGCATAATCCAGTGAATTTCCAAGAGCAGAAGAGTTTAGAAAGTTCAAAGCATATTCTGTTATCACAACTCCTAAGTGTCCATTATATCTTATTTGCATAAAGATTTGTAGTGAGTACAGCCACTCAAGTAATGTTGCAGTATCCTAAGATATAAACTGAATGGTTTAATTTATAGTTACTCACATCTCTTCCTTGTATCTCAGGAAAATCTCTTTAGCACAAGAAATGCTTTTTACATTAAAACCACTAATAAAAAACATATAGATAAAATTGAGTACCCACCAGTTTTGGGGCACCATTGATGACATCTTTGATTTTGAGATATTTTTCCCACGCTTTAATTTTCTCAGGTCTCCTAACCTGACCAGTGTTCACGTCAGCATTTCTTGTAAGAAAAAACATAACTGTCCCTGATCCCTTACCTACACTGACGTCAGAGGAAGTTTGGATGCAGAAAGGTGACACAATGTTCAGGATAAACTAAAGGAAAAAAAAATTTAAGAACTTTCATGGTCAGCGTCTGCTGATCTGTGAAAGCCTGACTCAGCAGCAACTTAGCAAAAAGCAGGCCCCTATTGGGCGAGAAGAGGGAGCGGATCCCAGAGCTGGTCAGCTGGAGAGGTCAGCGGCAGGACTGCAGGGAAGGTCAAGGGCCTGGCAGAAAGTGCCCGGGCCCTGTGCCCAGCAAAGGCAGGCAGGGATGGCCAGCAGGGTAATTCTCTCGCCTGCCCTGTTTTGGTCATCCCACAGCAAGACTCCTGCTGTGGGATATGGTTTACCATCCACTGATGGCAGCTCCTCCATCTCAAGGCTTTGTGGAGACCAGCTTAAATGCAGCAAGCCCTCTCATAAGCAGACATTAAAAGAAGAAAGAGACCTGGAAAAATCAGCCATCCCACTGCTTATATAAATGATAATGGTGAGCAAGTATATACACTATATTGAGTCTTAGGGGATCTCCCTGCCCTGCTCTCAGCCTGTGGCATGCCATCTAGTGGCTGTCCTTTACAACTTGAGATGGTCTCCTAACTCAACAGCCCGGATGTACCCGCTACTTCTAGAAGGGCCAGGAGACAGACATGTAGATAACATAACCAACAAAAGCCAATACCTAGAGAAAGGGAAGAAGAGAGACACTTTTAAAGCAATTTTTAAAAAATTACAAGCCCAGGAAAATTGAGTGGACAAATACGATACAGTTGTTTCCTCTGGAAAAAAAGAGCTCTAAATTTCATCTATCAGTTAAAAAGTCTTCTGGCCCTACCCAGGCTCACAAGGCACAGTAGGATGGCTTCCTATCAGATTCAACTTCTCCTGCATTGCATAGGACACTTCAACAGCTGCCCTGACAAGCTATAAATAATTAACTTAATCCACATTGTGCAAGCAGCAGGGCAAAAGATTACAAAATCCATTTATGTAATTGAGACGTATTACATTGGGACACCCAGAATACACCTCAGCAAACTGATTGCCCTCTTCTAGTTTTTACACATAAGATGGAAAACATCAGGAAAAACAGACATAGCATAAGCTAAATTTGATTTAAAATATGCAACTCCTACGCTGGAAGAAAAGAAAAACATTTTTTAAAATACTCATTGAGATTCTGTCATACAGCATTACTAATGTTGAACTTCAACAAAAAAAAAACCACAAAAATAGTTGTTTATTCTATTTATTCCATTGTAAAAGCTGAAAGGGATCTGAAATCTGGCAATCAAGATAAACCGGGATAAATAATCCATGTAACTTTTTTCCTTCCTCCTTTCAATTTATGTCCTGGCAAGAAGATGACAGTTTTGCCGTAGGCTTTTTTAAAAAAAAATCATCCAGCAAATCATTCTTGATATATTGATAATGCAAACTTCTGCAAGTGTTCTCCACAATGCAAAAAGTTTCCAAACAATTGTGACTAACTAATTACAGTTATGTATACTATTCAATCATTTAAATATCATCATAGAATTGATAGTATTCATTTTCTTGCCTGGAGAAGGCAAACTCTTGTCACTATTGCTTGGTGAGACTTTATAACCCTCTTCACCGACTCCCAATGAAAAAAATCAAGACCAAGTTCAGCATTTTTTATTCCAGCCTTTCCAAGGATGTCTCAAGATCACTGCACGCTCCAGAATTATTAAACTGCTGATCTGTTTATCCCACATCTCACACACTAATTTAAATAAGAATCTTTGAGTTACAAGAGAGTCATCAGAATGAAGAGCTGGTTGCCGAGTTATGGAACTCCCTTTCCTCAAGGGAAAGGAGAAGTCACTCCAGATGACACCATCTTTAATAGGGCAAAACCCATACTTGGAAAAGCGCAAGCAGGCAACATTCTCAGAAAATATGACAATGCTCTGATGAAGAGGTACCAAGTGAGTTATGATGTAAAAAGAGGTCTAGAACTTTTTTCCACTGAGATGTCAGAGGACACTGATGTCATTTTGTATTTTGAGAGTCTTCTGCCAGCTCTCAGGTAGCATGGCATTCAGCCTGGGCGAAGCAGTTCCACAAGATGGAAACTGATCTTGCAGGGCTCTTGGAACCAGGCAGTCTTGCACTCCGCCGAGTTGAATGGACTCAAGTTCAACAGAGGATTGTCTTTACAAATACATCCACATACGAAGTCCAGCAGGGGTCACAGTCTGAGGTCTCATCTATGATTATGACTAGGTATTTGGAGTTTCCCATCCAGCTCCACAGAACTTCCAGGTGCAAGAAAGGAAAGGCTGGAACAGATGGATCGTAATGTTTTCTTCTTGTCATTCCTCATTTCCTTCAGCTTTTAGTCTTACTCCTCCATAATCACTGCCTTAAGACCATGACTCTTAGCCCTTTCAGCTGAGAGTTTTTACTCAGAATCTACTTTATCTTTGATTCATCCACAACTGTGACTTCAAAAGTTCCTTCAGAGTTTCCAAACAGAATAATCATAAATATGCTTTGACAGTGACTCCCCTAGAGAAGTTTCTTGAATGGATCCTACTACAATATCTATCCCTAAATCTTGTGGATCTCCACTGATTATCATGAATTCCTGAAAATCCAGGTTGATTCAGGACACATGCCATGTGTTCAGTCTCTCCAGACCATGTCTGCTACTTGCTAGCCTGTAGAATCACACTCCTCAGCAGATCACTGCTGCTTCAAGTTCTAAGCATGCTGTCAGAAGAGGGTTGATTACCTTTCTGATCCAGGTTGTTTGTCTGGAAAGACGATGACAGATTTCCCTTCCTTACATTTGTCCCCTACTCAGTTGTCTACTTCTGCTCTGCAACTTACTGACTCAAGGCTGGCTCACTGCTCCCTTCATACAGCCTTCCTAATATATTGCTTAAATGTCTTTCGTTTTATTTCCTTCTCCTGGGCTGTGTTTCATAAGGACCACGCTAAAAAAAGCAGTGCCTTCTATTTGACTTTTTCAAAACTTGTGCTCACTAAGGTGTGGTGGGTTTTTTTTTTGCTGGTGTATCTCATTATTCACACTTCAACAGAAATTTCTTTCCCCTTTTGAAAACTCAGGGATCCTTAAGGCACTTTAAAAGAAGCTAGAACCTGCCCAGATAAGCTAAAAACACATTGCAAGCAAGTGTACCTCAGGCATTCAGGTCTGTTCTGGACAGACAGAAAGTATACATTGTTCTAAAAACAAGATGACTGCAGAAGCAGCTCTTTGATCAACATATTTAAATAACAAGTACTTAGAAACTTGAGTATCAACATCTGGCTAATCAGATATATACATTTAGTATCTTATCCAGACATCTGATTCTGCTGTTTTCTCTCCCTCCTGTTCCTATGACGCTGATCTCCCTTCAGTGAATGTTTCACGACAACACTCATTAGAATTACCTCCCATTCTTTTATCATCAGCTGGTTCCTCCTCCATGGAGAAAATAAAACCTAAGTACATATTCCATAAGTTTCACCCTCTTTTGAAACAAAAAAGTGCCCCTAACACATCCAGAATTTTGACAGACTCTGCACTTTTTTCTCCAGCTGGTAACTTCAGTCCCAATAACTTCCTAGTTCCAAGAAAGCATAACCAGCCTCTTCCACTTAGTGCAACTTAGACCTGTACCATGTTATCTATTCACCATTTCCCCA
This sequence comes from Fulmarus glacialis, assembly GCF_000690835.1. Taxonomy (NCBI): domain Eukaryota; kingdom Metazoa; phylum Chordata; class Aves; order Procellariiformes; family Procellariidae; genus Fulmarus; species Fulmarus glacialis. The sequence goes on along the minus strand of NW_009233257.1, from coordinate 47,567 downwards.
TTTCCCATCCTCTGATTAGTTTACTGTTTTCCTCCTGTGGTTCTTCATCTTCAGCATCGAGAAAAACTGGTTTAAGCCCTCCTTTGTGTCTGTGCTTTTCTCCCCAAACAGTTAACATCTTTCTGTGGCCACCCTCACAGTACTTTCCCCCATAACTCAACAAGTTATACAGCCAGTGAGCTTCTCTGACACAGCTAAGCAATCCCCATCAAGACTTCTATGCTCAGCTTGGAAGATTTTCCACCCTAATCTTCTGAGCCCTGTTCCTAAGCAGCTTAAGGACCCAGGAAACTGGCTGAGAACACAATCATCAGGATGAAGAATCCACAGTTATGTCCATCTGGCAGAGTAACACCCCATGCCTCACTAGGGCAAAGTCTTGAATCATTACTCCCCTTGGCTTCCTTGAGGGTGAAGGCAGTGGACCTCCATCCTTGGCTATATAGTGCTCCTCTGCATCTCTTATTTCTTATATATATATATCTGCATCTTCTTATTTCTGACCTCAGTGGAGAGGAGACTTGGTTGCAGAAAAGACCACCATCTGCCAAGTGGGATGGTCAGTGTCTGGCTCCTTGGTGTGGAACAGTGGGTTCTCCTCCTTGCAGCAGTGTTGGTGCATTCCAGGATCAAGCCAGCTGGCTTCCTCCAGCTGAGTGTCCTGCAGATGAAAACCATGTACTCCCACTTTTGCAATTCAGTCACCACCTCCAGTAGCTGTTGTAGCTCATTTGGCAACTGGCATGTTTCACCTTGGGTGGTACCTCTTACCTAGCATCCTTTAAGAAAAGTATCAGAACTACATTCCCAACAAGTCAGGACCAAAACCAAGGTGAAGAGCTCCAGAGACAAAGACAGAAGCAGAAACAGCAATAGAGACAGTAGAGTACCTTGTTTTCCCCCCCTTTAGAGGTAGAAAATAGGCATCTGCTGTCCTTTCTCACCTGAGGAAGTCAGATGGTCTCTGCCAAACAACCAATGGTTAACTTTGGTTTCCTTGCCACCCTAGACCCTCTTAGTAGCCTAAAAAAAAAAAGCCTGCAGTCCAGCATAGTAAACTATTCCTCTATTTGTTAGAAGTAAACAGCTTGATGACAGCAAGCTTTTCGGGCATAAAACAGCAGCAGACCCTAAATGAGCTTCTTCCTTTTCACACAGCTTTGGCTTCATGAACTCCATGTCTGAGGTCCCTGCTCCACTAGACAGGAGACCCTGAAATGAAGCATCCATACCTGCTTTGCCCAGCCTCAGTAACTCTTCCAATATGCATGCAATTCTTGGAGAGGAGCAATTTAGACCTAGCTGTGATTTCTCCAGCCCCAGACAATTTCTTCTAGTAAAGAACTTCTTTGCCATTTACAGCTCCCCCTTTTGTCCCATCCCATATCACATGATGCATCAGTTAAACCAGTGCAGTGGGAGTCCAAGCATAGCAATCTCTTCTTGCTAGAATTCTTGGACACCTCCCTTCTGTCTCTCTCTACCTGGGCATCATTTAGTCTGCCACACCTATTTCCAGCTCCTTCAAACAAGGGCCCCATCCTGTTGAAGATGAAAGCAGCACGTCCAGGAAGGCACTGACCTTGTTTAAGCCATCTAAGTGATACCAGAACAATAGGATAGTGCAGGGGGGCAGGACCTGCCCCATTGCTTGATTAGTAGTACTTTGTGCCCAAAATCTTCAGGCACATTACAGAATGCCCAGCTATTTACTAGTCAAGCAAATATTAGCATTGACTGAATCCTGAAATGAAAGCTATGCTTGACTCATGGCAAACCCTCCACAAGCAACTACACTTCGTTGTAATGCATGTGCATGAAGTATGTGGATTGCCAGGATGGCCCATGTCCAATATTGATGGAGAGCTAGAGTCTCAATGAACCAAGCTAGCTACATTGCTGCTGGAAAGCTGGGGACTGAAGTGTCACCTCACCATCCACTGGAATGGAGTGAGAAATGCTCCAGAGCCTAACTAGAGATGCAAGGAGAAGTTAACATTTGGAAATACCACATTCCTCTTCCAAAGTTATGCAATCCCACAATGACAAAACCTAGCTGGGAAACAGATATGGCAGAGGAACTGTGAAGTCAAACATGGGATACTACACATGCCACAGACTGATCCTTCAAAAAGTATACCAGAAACAAAGCAAATAAGATTTCTGCTCTGACTCATTCATATTATAGGATGCCTCAAATGACTCAATGGTACACTGTCAATGATGTCATTCTGGAAAGTTTATACAAGTGTTTATAATTACCCAGGAACTGTTTATAAATTGGCAAACCAAAGGAGAGGTCCAATTCACAACATAAACCTGTTTTATCCTCCTAGCGTGGCTCTGAAATTAATAGAATATGAACAGTAAACTTAAAACCATCTGACTGGAACTCAATTTACCTATCAGGTACAGACCAAAAATTATACCTTACAGATGAAAGAGCACATACAAAAATATTGACATTTTGCCAAAGAAAACCTTGCAAGAAAAAATAATAGGGCACAAAAGTTGCCAAAAAGAACTGCAAAATAACAGAGAATGAAAATGTTTCTATGTATTTATTCATAGTGTTACACTCAAGATGTTGCTGATGCACATAAGCCAACTACAGCAGTGACTTCAAAGCTATACCCATACAAAGTTGTAGAATGGTATCATCACAGAGGAAGCATCTTATCAGAGCGCTATAAAGGGTAGTTTTGGTCAACTGAACTGCTTATTAAAAAAATCCTAAACCCCCATATTCAGAAACTCTTTTCTACAAACCATCAATTGTTATTTTTATTTAGGTTTTTATAATTCTCCCCAGAAGAATTATAAACTTGACCCTATGTATCCCATACCTTTCCAATTAAGCTCCCAAAGCCAATTATTAAAGACTTGGAATTAAAGCTACAATTTAAATCTGAAATTTTACATCTTCAGCGTGCAAATTAATGATTTGAGAAGAGCCTGCAGGAAATACCAGAATTCCTTTAAGTCTACTTTATGCAATGTTTAAGGTTGATTTGATTGGATCTATGCTTTACCAACTTTATCAGGTATATTCATTCATTTTTGCACATTGCTAGTACTGGGCCACATACTATTATTTTTCTATGTAATAACTTTGTTGCTATGTTACCAAGTAAAACAATCTAATGAACATTAATTAACATTTGCACAACACCCTGTAATGTGGTTATTTGCAGTTTTACAGACAGGAAAAGCTGACACATAAGAGGAACTCTTAGATCATATAGCGAATCAGTAGTAGCACAGGAATAGAGACAACAAATCCACGTTCCCATTTCTATAATGTCTGGGCTAAGCTCTTTTTAAGTGACTGAACCATCATCCAACTAATTCTATTACTTCAAAATACTGCTTCAAATTAATTTGTTGAAATTGATATTACAGCTTTCCACCCAGTACTGATGGGTTTGATTTTCATTTACTCTAGATTCCTATAAGAAAAATTAAGGTTCCTTCTTAAATTATTAGAAAGCAGCAACTGCAGTACTGCAAAGCTGAATTAAGAAAGTTCCCATTATTTCACTTCCAGCTCCCACCTGCTTCTGTGGCAGAGTGCGCAGGCAAGAAGAGTGTTCCAGGTCTACATATAGCATTCACAGGTCTATCTATACAGAAATTTCCACCAGACTCTCCCAGCTGATCCAGCAACAGACCACGGGAGAAGTCACTGAGTATAGCTAGAGCTCTTCACTCTCCTTTTGCCTGCAAATTCCTCCTCTTTCCCAATAATTACATTGTCCAGATGTTACCCAAGATCATCTAGTGCTTTTGTTTACAGCTCTACCTTCCCACCTATCAGTAAGTTCATTTGCTCTAGCATTTTTAGAGCCCTCCTCAGAGGAGCATTCGGCACTCACAACCATCTGCGTGTCCCCAAAAGCGAGTCCCCAGTCTCACCCTACCCCACATGCTTTCGAGACATAATGAATACTCTCCTGGAATAAACACGGCCATCCAGGAAGAGTTGTCCTGCAGAGACAGATATCCACACATCAGTTCAAACACTTCCAGATGTGTTTACACCTCTTTTGAAGGTTTAATTTTGGACTATTAAAAGCCCATTCAATCAAAAAATGGCAAAAGCTTGGTGTCCTTCACCAAGGGATATGAAACTGAGCAGTTATGCAGATTGCTCCAGAGACTATCAATTGCACAAGCTTCGTGGAACCTTATTTGTCATTTTACCTTGCCAATTTGTTTGCATAATAGTTGGAAAGTGGTGCTGATTAAATTTCTCCTGCAGCTTGATGGGCCAGTGCTAACTTGCCTCTGGTTCAAAGCCAAAACATAGAATAAAGTGAAAACTAAAGCATTTATAAAAATCAGTATCTTGTGCTTAATTAAGCTGCTAATGTTTCTCTTTAATTTATGTAACTATTACCTAGTTGGTATTTTATCAATTCCTCTAAGGTAACCAGAGCCCTTATCAACAGTTACACTCACTTTACTGCAGTCAAATCTTACCTTTTGTTTCTCCAGTCCTTAGCAATTCTGCCTCTTGAAGTTTGTTCCTTTTAAATAGGGAACATATCCAACCCAAAGTGATCTTCATTGATTTATGCCAATTAAGAATCTGAAAAGGTTTGCTGCTGTCTGAAAGAGATGTGTACTTATTCTTACTGCTTTTTCTAGATTAATATCCATGGTTACCAGTGATGGAGTTTTCCTCTGTATTCAGTTTAATGCTGATAAAATCAGCAAGATTATGCAATTAGCAAGACACTGTCTAAGATTTTGATTAAATTTTAACATTCAGAAGTTCTAGATAAAGCTTTATGCTGCTGGGTTGGACAATTAATACAACTTTGGTTTTAGCAGTTCAGCTCACAATTCATTCTCCATATGGCTGTAACAAGTTAGACACCCTGAAGTTTGCTAATCCTGGTAATGATAGAATCAATAAGGCACTTGTGTTTATTCTAGAACTAGTACCATGAGACTTTGTGCCTGAAGTGCAGTCTAGAGATAACACTTGATTCCCTAGGTATAATGAAGACAATTACAAGTAGCCAGTAATGATGATTTTACAGGTATCAGTGTCCAGTCTATTTCCAGTTCAAATAATGAAATATCCTACAAAGATGTGTTTACAACCACTTGGTGAGACCACAGTAAACTGAAGCAATAAAAACTAGTCTGCTTTTTCCCCACTTCCATTAATAAAGAATGTCATGAGATGTCCATTATCATGAGATCTTTTTAGATTACAAATCCATCACTCGCAATAAATAATTGATGCTAACACTTTAATAAGTCACATGAAAGCACTCATTACTACCTGACTAGCTTCCGCTTGTGCTTAACCACAGTAGAAGCAAATTACTCCCATGGCCTCCAATGGACTGACATACCTCAGAAAGCCTAACATCACTGTTAGGAGGTCATTTTTACAGATGTGTGTATGCTTTCCCATCGCAATCACAAAAGAACAAACATAGACTGATTTAAGTAACCTGTTGTTTTGAGATGAGTATGTGAAGAATTACCATGACCTTGATCCATCCTTGTGCAGCAGATGTCTAGATGACCTATCAGTTGCAGCTTGCAACACCTTTTCCAGCCTCTTCCCCACTTAGGGTGAATGGCGCAACCCTGAGCAGAGCCAATGCACTTTGGAACATTCACCAAGTATTTTACTGTTCCCACAGCGCACGACTGGCTTAAGGATTACTCACGACAGGAACACCCATGTCATTAATCCTCTTGGCAAATGGTAGAAATAGAAAATGCTGGAACTAAAGCTTTTTAAAAGTGCTCCCAAAGGTCAAGATTTTGTTCAAACACAGCAAGAGCCTACAAAGCATATTCTGATGACACAAAGCAACTTTACCTACAGTTACAGCAGAGTCACAATTGCCCTATCTTATGCCTTCAGGGAAGAGTTTGTTAGGAACAGTGCTATCATCTAGCCCCTCCATAGTTTAGTATTCCTTACAACACTTAATTTAACCACATCTGGGGAAATATGCATATGCTTTCCTTTTTTGCAAAGCATTATGTATGTTTCTCCTGTCAGTGACAGGGAACAGGGGGAAAAAGCCACACAATGCCTTTCAAGAGAGGCTGAAACTGATATTGAATATTTTCCCAGTTCAGGTTGCCTTTGGTTGTTTCATGAAGGAAATGTATTAAACCATGCAGAGCTTTTCAAATCTTCTAGTCACACCTTCTTGCAAGTTCAAATATCAGACCTAGAGTCTTCTCCTCTAAGGCACCTAGACCCCTTCCCAGCCATAGCACACCAGGAAAGCACTTTCCTGCAGTCTGTGACCCACCCATGTTGATCATGCAGGTTGCACCCCCTGCAAAGACGACTACTTGCAATACCCTGCCAATTCCCTCCAAACCCAAGTTCTCCTGAATTCCAAGCCACTTTTGCCATGAACTAAGCATTCAGCTAAGCCCAAGGCAAGGACGTATCTCTGATGTTTATCTATGTGATGCAGTGAACTTCCCAGCCTGTACCCACTGCAGTGACAGTGCTAATGCTTTTTAACCACTGGAAATCAGCAGATCACATCCATGAAAAACTTTTCTGGCAAAAACTGCTGTGTGCAGCTAACAGAGGAGGCCTGGTTTCTACCCCACATGTTGCTGCATCAGCAGAGTCAAGGGAGAGGGAGCTACTGTGCCCTGTTTCAGACTATATCACAAAACCAAGATCATACCTTGGATTTACACTACACTGGTCACACCTCTTTCAGGTACTCTTGCTAGCTGTCCCAAAGAATGTATATGTAGAGTGTACAGACTGCACTCTCCACTAGCCCTAAAAAGGCACCCTTTCAACTTGTTAAGGTAGTACATTTGCCCCATAAATCTAAGATCAAAGATCTTAGGCATGTCCTGAAGTTCCAGGATACTCTGCTGTTGCAGACACCTCTTGCCCCCTTCAGTTTAAGAAGCTCAGGCAAGTCAGACAATAGAATTGCTAACCATGTTGTGGGCTTGTTGCTGTTTTGGGTTTTTTTAAGTAAGCCAGCCAAGAAAGGTTGTTCCTCATATTTCCCAACATTAGTTCAGCCCACTCACTACTTTTCCAGGCAGGTAAGTCCAGCTGAGTCTCTAACAGTGAAATCTGTTCAGGTAATATGTAAAAAATATCTGCAGTGAAGGTGTAAACCATTCATTCACACACATGCAGCTCCTCAGACATGCCAGCATTTTTAGAAGACAGTTAGTAGCAATAGCAGCTGGTTACTTTGATCTAGAAGGATGTAGAAAAAGAATTAAACTGAGCAGACTGTCAGAAGACCTGCTAATTAACTTCCTCCAGGACCAGTCTATCAGTAGGATGTAGTTTGAAGCAATTAGGCATAGGGGATTTTTCTTAACAAACCATTTCATTTTCTAACCGCTCTGCTCTAGCTGCACACATATTGAACCTTGGGGATCTGTTTGCACTGTGTTACTCACACCAGCCTATCATAAAGACATATCTTATAACTGCATTTCTATAGGCAGCTGGAGTATGACATTAATATTAAAGTCACTAGCTCAGATTTTAATAAGCAACACTGAGCTTTGCAGAGCATCCACCGAAGTTACGCCTGTGCAATGTATCAGGCAGGTTTCCCACAAGCCAAGAGAAGTAGACTGAACTTAGCAAGCAAAGGTTAAAAAAGTTTTTCATCTAGCATTACAAAGGAGTATAACTATCAGGGCTCCTCTTTACTCACTGAGCAATCTGCTTCTTTACAATACTGCTAATCCCCCCAGACACTCTTCTATTCCCACAGAAATCAAGAAAAACTTTACTAATGATCTTTATAGGTTGCAGACTGGGCTTTTTATCTTTCATGGAAACTTTTGATTCAGACAATACAATTGCAGTTGTTCCCTTTTTCAAAGGGAAACTAATAGCCTATTTTACTCTCAGCTCCTAAAGAAGACACCTACCTTCTAACTGTCCTTTGATAGCAGTGAAAAACATATGCTGATTAAGAAAGGAAAAGTTACACTGCAGACAGATTAATTCAATGAATCCAGAAGTGCTTTTTGCAGACAGCAAAAATCAACTTGCATTAGCAAATCTGTCCTGATATGCTAGCCTAGGTCAGTATCTTTGTGGTCCAGCATGCCTGTTCTTCCAAACTTCCTGCACTCACCAGCAGCTGCCACAGAGCTGCTTGCCCACCAGGCAGGAGGGGGCCAGCAGTCTTGACTAAAGCCAGGGCTGCCAAATTTCTGACAGCCCTGTGGCAGGTAGTCTGGGCATCCAGGGCAGGCCATAACCAGCCATAGAGGAAGAGGCTTTGCTCCTGCTTACAGCGGGCTCAAGGAGCCCACAGGAGCAGCAGCCCAGGCCCGACTCACTGAGGGACACCAGGGCACCAGCCAGCCCTGGAGTTACAGATGAGGAGTTCTGTAACTCCTCATCTGTCCCAGACCCCTTTGTGTAGAGTCAAGTACTTGAACCTGAACCCCACTTACAGGGAGGTCACACCAAGCAGGCTGCCAGCAGAACAGTAAGCCCCCAGGACCTGCCTCCTGAGTACTGGGAGGGCACATCCCACCTCACACTGCTCTGCCCAACACCTCTGAAAGGCTGGGACATGAGATACCCATCTCCTTACACGGGGCTGCTCTAGGCAGCACCACAGAATTGGGGCCAGCCCCTAATCACAAGCAGGAGCCCAAGCTGGGAGGAGTCCTGAGAAGGAGCCCATGGACACACCTCATCCCAGCAGCAGGGAGGTGGCTCACACTGGGAGAAAGCCAGTAGGAACAGTGAACTGGCTCCTTGGAGCCATGCTCACAGACAGCTCCAGAGGGCTACAGAGCTCCAGGTGACACACACCTTGACCGCAGGGCTGTCACCCTCACTCTGCTCCCAGCACAGACAGCCACAGACTCCGGCCCTGCTTATAGGGGGGACACATTGCCCATAGTGCTACTGAGTGGCCTACCTCCACCCTAAAACACAGGGGACCAAGCCCAAGGCAGGAGTCAGCACTGATCTACTGGTGCACCACCCAAAATACACTGCAGTGTTTTGTTTGTTTTTAAATGAGAAAGGACAAGGACATTCACACTCATGCACAGACACAATCAGACATCAAAAGCCTGCCCAGCGTAGGAAGGGGACTCTAGGCAGCCATTTTGCTTACCCACCAGCAGGAGGAGACTGTCAGGCACACACCCAGGACGTATGGTGGCCCACAGACTCAACCAGCCGAGGAGCTTAAGAGGCAGCCAGAAAGCAAACGCCGGAGCACAGCCTGAGCGCAGGGCTGTCGGCTGCCCGGACCGCCAGCAGGGGCCACCGCCACTGAGGTAACTCACGGTTTCCCCCAGCACCACCCGCCCTGGAGGGGCCACAGCTCTTCCCGCCAAAACGCTGAGGTACCAGAGAAGCCACCATAGCAGCACCCAACCCCGAGCCAACCTTCTTTCTCCCTTTCCTCTGCATTTATTGGCTATATGCAGGTGCACTCAATTTGTCACTAACACAGCCCACCTGCGGCAGGGCCTCGCAGCTGCCCCCG
>NW_009233257.1:375-38026 GCF_000690835.1 Fulmarus glacialis | reverse complement strand
TGTCATTCTCTTGTATTTTTTATTTTTAATATTAACATGAGTATTTTGCCTCAGCTGCGATTCCAGCAGTTTTTCAGTCAGGCGTGCACTAAAGCGCTTGCTTCATTATGCTCTGCTGGCCTCATCCTTGCTCAGCAGCCCCCTGTCAAAGGGTCAGCAAAAGGATCTCTGATCCTTTCTTACCTTCTCCTTGGGTTAAAGGAAATAAATGTTTATGCTAAGACTTGTGAAGACAGTCATTGCGCGTGCTGGATCGGGAGGCAGGGAAAGGGCAGACATTAAACCCCAACTACCCCCTAAGCCCCAAAGAGGCATTGAATTCTGATGGGAGTTGTAGCCAAAGAAAAAACTTCTCCTATGGTAGAAATTTATCAGTTCTCTATTTTCCCCTATGAAGAATCGCATCACTACACCTTGCATTTAAACACACATGTTTCCAGTGAGTTATTTACTCCTCTCCACCTGACAGCTCAGTTAATTTGGGAAGCACTCATCTGACCTTACAAGCTCCTGGGTAGATACCGCACTCCTGTCATAAACTGGGTGAGCAGCTTTAGGCAAAGTACTGTAGTTGAAAAGAGCCATCACTGCCACAGAGGTTATTAACCCTTCCCTGCAGAAAGAAGGGAATCTATGTAAACTGTCATTGGGATGGTGCATCATTGCAATGCATTATTCATATCATGGTGGCATCAATAAGTTCCAATAAAGTCATAAGCTCCTCCGTTCTGTAAGTACATAGACCCAGCCCTAAATGCTTGAAATTTAAGTAGGCATGACAGACAAGGAGTGTGGAAATGAGGTATAAGAAATTAAATTATTTTCCCAAGGTCACTCAAGAGATCTGTGGCAAGCTGAAGAACAAAACCTGAGTCTGCATCTAGTTGTTAACCGCAGAGCCTCATTCCCTCATCTCCCAGTCAGTACATCTGAAACACTTTTTGCCTCCTGCTTTCCTCCTCCTTAATGTTACTTCATTTCTGAGGTTTATCTCCTGGCCCACGCCACATTTGGCAGACACTGCCTACACGTCACAGCCCTAGGAGCTGTTATGTTATTATAGTTGTCAATTTTAATATTAAATGCGTGTCTCTGTCTTCCCTGTTTTGCCTTGACATGTTCTCCACCTGGTGTTTCTGAATTGTTTTTACAAGTTGCAATCCTATTCAAACCCAGGGCCTGATATACAGGTACTGGGAGTCGGATGAAGCAAGGACGATAGTGCTGCATCACAGATGTGCCCTCATCTGCCACCACACAAAAAAAAGTCTCCTTAAAAACCTGTAAAGTCCAGAGTAAGTAATATCAGAGTTTCCCAGACCTACTACTTTTGAAACTGTAAGAGTTTCTTCACTAGACTGTAATAGCAGAATGAGCTATAAAATGGGAAATGACTATGTCCTGTCCAGCCTTGGAGTAACCTTTAAACACTCTTTATGAATCAGAGATACAGACAGTGACAGTTTTTATTAGTTGCTATCCTCCACTGCTAAAATGTTAAGCAATGTACATGTTTGATTTTCAGATCTGGTTCAGATTTGATAGGGTCCAATGAAACATCTTTTACTTTCTTCAGTGTGGCTGCTACAAAGCTCAAGCATCAGAAACATTCCTATTTACAAAATCATCATCTCTCTATTTTTTTCAAACAAATCACTGGATGGGCCCTTCTGAGTAAGAGAGTAGTTTCTACACATCAAACTCATGAAACTTCCAGAAGAACGCTGGGATTCAGGGATTCTCTCTCATCCCTGAGTGAGCTGAAGACACCAGCTCACAAGCCAGCTCACACAGCCTCTTTGGAGTGTGTTAACACTGAGGCCTCAGTAACCTAGTTTATAGCTTCACCATGCTCTGGGGTAAGGAAATGGTTTGCCACTAGGCAGCCACCTCGAGATTCAAGTCAGGTTAATGTAAACTGCAAACAAATGTATTTGTAACATACAAAAAAGACAATATAGAGACAAATACTTACAAAAGATATACAGGTGAAGAAATGAAAGGGAAAAAAAAGTATAATGTATCGGCACCAAGGTTAAATTCTCAAAACACCTTTCCCTCATCACATCTGAACTATTGTGAATCTTTTCCTTATACACATACAGGCTATTAATTAACACGTGAGGGGATCTTGATAGATTAAATTCCCTTCCTTCACTTACCTGTCTTTCTCAACAAGCCTTATATATTTCATATTCATTCCAGAGATAGCCTTGGTATTTTCTAACTAACCAAGGAAGTGAGAGAACATTTATTTTAATCAATGACAGTTAAAATCAGGACTTCTTTTTCTCCCTTAGTGTGTGCATGTCGGTTCAAAGCCTCTCCATCACTGAACTATGCATTTATTATCAAATTGTCCATAAAACACCTCTGTTACAGGCATGTAAGCAAAATTAAGTCATTACGCTTATAACTGGTTCTTGCTCAAGACTTGCCACAAAAATAACTGACCCTTTAGCATCTATACTGTAAAGATTCAATACCATCAAAATACTCATAGGTCTTCATCATATTAGGCAAACATTTCAGGCTCAAATTTCTTCTGCTCATATTTCTGCAAAGCTACAACAGCTTAATATGTCACATTGGCAGCTTTTCCTAAAAGAAGCAAAAAGACGAGCCGCTGCTTACCATGAGGTGACAGGAAAGAGTTCTGCATATATCTAGGCCCATGGAATCCATCAATTATCTTGATCTGTTAAAATACTGTGATTTTTTTTTCCTGGGATGCTTTTCAGTTTCTCAGCATAGAGCAAATTATGTGATAAAAGTCTTAATAGAATTCAGAGAATTCATGCAGCTTTGGGATTAGTCTCCCCCAATATATATGCGCAGAGGAGAGGTAAGTCATTAGAATGACAGATGCTGCCAAACTGATTCCAGAGTATCTGTCTTGTGCTGTCCAAAGCTACAAAGTGATGGCATTGTCAGGCAATATGCAATGTAAGAAAAGTGAGGATTAAATTTACATCAAGCTCAGAGAAAGACACTGCCTATGCACCATCCAACTCATAACTATTTCTAGTTGCTGTCAGCTTCCATGAGTGAAAACACGGCAACATATGCCACAAGTCCCCTGTAGTGAGAGATACTCCAATAAGGGACAGACATCTTTGGCTACTGCAGGAGAGTGACACTAGTCCCTCAGTGTATTTTCCCTAAACTTCATACTAATATCACCATCTAATACAGACTACTTGTAAATAAGCCAATCTACAGGCAGGTCCTAATATGTGGCAATCCTGGGTAAAGGAAAAGATTTCATCTAGGTTAGGTGAAAAGGAGTAACAAGAGTTATTTCATCAGGTCCATGAATGTGTGCTCTGAGAGCGCTAGATTTTTTTTTGAATAAGCGAGATTAGTAGAACTCCTCATTTTTAAACCTGCCTAGAGCTTCCCATTGCAGAGCCCCTGTTTCAGTTGCTTATGCATTTGTCAGCCAAACCTGCTGGGCTGCAATTTTCCATACTAGGTGAAAAACTATTAGCCTTAGTAGCCCATTATTTGGAAATGTTCAATCAAAACTATCCATCCATTTCTAAGAACAAGGCTAAGGGTTGGTTTTGATTGTTAAAAAATGACAGTGTTCACAGCTGTTTTCTTCCGGGGCCAGGGGGAGGGTGTTGTTTTTTATTTTTACCAGAGGAAAGTTAGAGAAGCATTTTCTGTGAAGAAGGGAGTTTAAATTTGACATAGACCTGGCATTCCCCAGAAAATCTGCCCACGTTTGCACAAAATACAAAGCCTTCAAATGATAGCAGTCTGTTCATCTTCAGTACAGTTGTTTAATGGCTTCAACTAATGGCTGGAATTTCATCCCGAGCATGCATTCACACAACTCCTCTGCGTGCCGAGGTTGTGCATGCATCACCCCCGCAGAGCAACTGTTCATGCCTAAATCTCACAGATCCTTTGTGTTACTGTACTGCATGTTTATATGCCATCTTCATAAACACACAGCCCAGGCCTACATGTGGCAGAACTAAATTTTCTGTGTTTCTGTGTGCTAGCTACCTGTTTGCAGTGTCTCTGGGCCAGAGTAGCGCAAGGGCAAGGGAAAGCAAGGAGGCAGTTTGTCTGTCCCTCCTTCTGATACTCAGTCAGTATGGGGGAGGAATGTCTCTTACTCTACAGCAGGACCCAAATCAAGAACATCGGAAATAAAGTCTGGGAAGTAAAGTGGGAAAAAGCATCTGAGCAACATAGCCTGGGCTGGAGGTGGCAAAGACTCTTCAAGGATTCTTTGAGGTCCATGGAGAATAATGGGAATTGGAGGACAAGCAAAGGACTAAGGGTAGGGAGGAATGTAGATTAAGGACACAGAGCAAGAGAGGAACTAACAGAGTAAGGATATTATGCCTGGGAACAACAGGCATGGAAGGTAACAGACTGGAGAATGAATGGATAAATCTATGTCCACCAGAATATTCCCCTCCAAAGCCTGGAACAGCAGGCCAGACCTCATGGCTTCCCCACTGTTGGAGAGCACCGATGAAACCTGCTTGAAGAGTCCTGAATCCTTCTAGTACTGATCTGCTAAAGCCGTGACAGCCTCTTCCTGGTGAGGTCTCACCGACATCCTCAGGAAATCTCTGTCTATTCAGCCTCACTGTGGTTTCAAACAGAGCACATTTAAGAACAAGCTGAAAATATGAAAGAAGCATTTTTCACGTTGCAGAATCAATCACCCCAAAGTGATTCCAAAATCTGCAAAGAGCTCAACCAAAGCAGCCCGAAGCAAAGAAAGACGCACACTGATTTCAGCTGGCTTTACCTAGTGAGACCAAAAAAAAAAAAGCCAACAGGCTGGCTGATGGTATGTATGGGTGTGAAAACAAACTTGTCACATTGAAGATATTGTTGCCACTCACTCAGGAGTCACACCAAGCCACAGTGGCTTTTTTCAGTCTCCCACTGTTACAGCATGGGAGCATTCACCTGGGTCAGCCCCTGGTATTCGAACCTTGCATGATCTAACTATTATTGCACAACCAACCAGCTCTGTCAGACAGTGTGGTTCATGTACTGGCAGTTGCTCTTGCTTTATTTACACAGAGCAAATTTGTTGCTCGTTGCAGTGGGAAGTTTTAAGAAAGGACAAACACGGGATTATCACTCAGAAATTATTAGCTTCTTTCTCTGTGCTCAGAGCCTTGTCCGAGGCCACCCACACAGCCATGGCTGGGGTTAGCAGGGGTTAGCTGGGACGGCACACAGGAGTCCTTGGCTTCCAACCCCACACTCAGTTACTCGGCCTCTCTGGCAACTCTGCTTGATATAGAGGCGATACTGTTGCAGATTTTCCTCAGCTGGCACCATGGGCATCCCCCAAGATGACCAACAGCAAGAGAAGTCCCCACACACTTTGATCCCTTCCTCTAATGATGACTAGATAACGAATCTACAGTTGGCCAGCCTGGCCACAGGGATACTGGGAGAGGTTTAGGGTAGTCCCATTAAAGTCAGCAGGTTCCCCCCAAACTGTTCCTGCAGAAGAGGGTGTACCACCATGCTCAGTGTCTCGTTTGCTCGCTAGTCAGTGGGGCCACAAGGAAAGCTTTGACATCTCAGATATTAATAAGCAAAGAGAATGTTCTCCTCAATCCCACAAGATGGCAGGAGACGCTTAAAAATTCACCCTTGGTCAGCTGGAAGGGCTTTGCAGGCTTTTGTAGTTCTCTGACAAGCCCTTGCTCTGTGAGGAGTTAAATGAAACCATATTTTTTAATAAGACAGGAGAAGCCTGGCAAAGGCATATCAGTGAGTGTTCATGGATCTCTTAGGAGCAGTGGGATGTTATGTCAGTGACTCGGCGGCACTGACAGACCCATGTGGGGGAGTGTTTCATGTGGGAACAATCTCCAGAATTTGCTTTCTTGTAAGGAGAAAAAAAAAAGAGAATGAGCAAATTAAAAGTGGACAGAGGAAACTGCAACTGGCTTGTATAAATTTTTTATTTTTAATATCAGAGCCTGCAGACACTCTGCCTGCAGCATTCCTTACATTACTCACAGCATGAAGACATGAGAAAACCAGGAAAATTCAGACAGTTTGTCAAGAAAGGTCAATTTTTATTCCCTTTAGTTTACAGCTGACTTCTCCCTCTGTTAAGCACTTTTTTTTTTCCAAGGACCTAATTAAAAGCAAGTTCCTGCACTAGATCATATTCCACCCTTAGGATAATAATAATCAAAACGATCCAAAATGACTGAATTCTGTACTAATTAATAGCCCTGTGAATGAGCCTGATACTTCATGAAAAAAATGTAAAGAAAAGGTCACTAAAAATTAAATGAAGTATCTATAGGGACATTTTTGATGCAGGAAGCACTGAAGATCGTCTTTGTGTGATCACCTGCAGAAGGAAGAGAGAGGAAATACCCGAATGCTTTTAATCGCCCCGAATTCAGCTACCTCAGTGAGTTTTCCTATGACTGCACCAAGTAACCATTCAGAGGTCAAAACAACCCAGTTCGACTGATGAAGGAGATTGAGCCCCGACCTGACGTGACCACCTGTATTTCAGGCTGGATGAATCTCTGCCTGCAGAGGTGCCAGCCAGGCAGCGTGATGGGGACGTCAGTCCTGCAGTGCTGAGGGAGAGGCCCACTGTTTCTCGTGATGCAGTGCTGAAGCAACAGTGCTACAACATATGATATTAAAAAGAAAATGTTTATGCTCAGAGGGTAGTACCTGGCTGCCATTAAGTCTGCATGGACCTGAATCTATGAATATGAGACAAGAAGCCATAAAGCACGTTATTTACCCATGATCTATCAAGTCTTCCCTTTCATGCCTTCTCCTCCAAATATTTTACAGGGCTAAAGCCCCTGGCAGGCACCTTATGCCACTTCACATGTTGCTTCAATCTCTCCTAACTTAAAATAGATTTTTTTAATTATAAACACTTAAAAATTTATGGCATTTTCTCCTACACTGCATCTGGAATATATATATGTACTTTATTTCTCTGATCTGTGCTGTGCTACTTCAGCAGATATATTTTTGTATCTGATTTGTACTGACTAGCATACATTTTTCTCATAGACTTTCCAGAAATAGTTAATACTGTGGCACTGTCTTCGATGAACTTATTCCAGCTAGGACACAGTGTCGTCTTATTTGACTGTTACTGTCTGTCCCCTTGTGGCCAGAAACCAGACTGAACTCAGCCTACAGATTTAAACAGATCATTTGCCTTGAGTAAGAAGGAACAGATTATTTTGCTAAAGAAGGAAGCTCTTGCATAGCATACTAGTCCCTAGAAAGCCTTAGGTTTAACTATTATGGAAGTAATTTTCATCTCCAAAATTCAGATTCCCTTTTTGAATATCCTGAAAACTGGTCACATTCACATCTGAACTCTGGGTTCTGCTATTATCCATTTGCAAGCAAAATCTGGATCCAGGCTTGGATTTCAAATAACTTTGGTGGTTGAATTCACTACAAAGGCATGAGCAAATTCAGAAATAACGGTTCTGTTTCACAGATTCTCATTCACAGTAAAACACGAAGTCTGGGGCTACATGTGTGCAAAGCTTTGCACAAATGATGGTAATTACCCTTTATGTGGGGAACAGAAAATAACCTCAGATTCTGTCCTGAAGTCTTTAAGCCCCAAGCTGAAATGCCTATCAGTTTTGGTCAGACAAGTGCAATTAAGTCTTTTCTTCAGGTAGTTAACACTGTAAATTCAATTAACATTTTCTAAATTTTGAGCAGCAACTATAACAACAGATAACACTAAGCATGAAGGTTTGGTAAGAACGAGGCCTTCCTCAGCAAAGTGAGAAGCACAGAAGGATGCATAGGTGGGAGGCACTGTGGACTGTAAAATGGGAGCTGCAGGAGAAGACTCATACTGCCCCAGCAGAAAAGGAAACTGCCGGGAGCTGCAGGAGAAGACTCATACTGCCCCAGCAGAAAAGGAAACTGCCGGGAGCTGCAGGAGAAGACTCATACTGCCCCAGCAGAAAAGGAAACTGCCCGGAGCTGAGGAGCCGGAGTGAAAGGAGTTGCACAGTAGCACGCCAAGAACAGAAATGAAGGGACCTGGATGTGAGACTACGGAGAGGGCATGGATTTGTGGAGCTTTGATTTATAATCTGGGGTCACTTGGCAAACCTTCCTGTATTCTTTTGTTTTACTCCTTCTGTGCTTTTAATTACCTCTGAGTAGAAAGACAGTCTTCAGAATCAAGCCCATCTCACGAGGTGGATGTGCCATACGTACAGAGGCTTCCTTCCTCCTGATGCGTTTCCCGAAAGCTGCTCCTGGCAGTCCTGACGCTAATCCGTTTCAGTGATAGGGTTTCATGAAGCACCAAGCATACTCTTGGCAGGCAAACTGTTTGTGCATCTGGATGTAATAAGGAGCTAGACTCTAGCTGATGTGGTGGCTCAGCACAGTGAGCCACCAGGCGCAGGATGGTCATTTTTTTCCTGCTGCCAGAGTTCAAATCGCAGCAGCACATTGGAAGGTGGTTGTGGTGTGACCCTCTTGGTAAAAACAGACAGGCCACCAAGAGGGAAGGGAAAGGAAGGTCACTGGGAGTCACTCGAACAGCTGGTTTCTGGCTAGAGGACTCTGAAGGCTGTGACAGTATCTCCCACCAGCAGGAGTAGCCAAGGCTCCCCTCAACAAGAACGGAGCAAGCCAGGAAGCATCCCAATCCCAAAGGGCGAGGAAGGAAGAAGGCGAGGAAGGAATTCCCCAGGGGTAGGGGAGAAGAGACGTGGGCCCAGCTGGGATTGCTAACAAAGGATGTTGGCGCAGAGTCCCGATGGCACTCCAGTGCACCGCTACGCTTCCCTGGGGGCTTTGAGTTTAATCTTTATCACTGCAGGAGGACCCCAGCATTGCACTAGCTGGGCTGCTGCCGTTTCCCTGCAGGAAGTGTCAACACAAGGGTGGCACTGGTGTAACGCAAGCTCTCCCTGCCAGCAGCACGTGCTCAGAGGGACAGTCCTATGTAGGGTATAGCTGGTCTATGGCACTGCTGAGCAGCAGAAGATGGAAGGATTTTAGTAGGGAAGGAGGGACCTTTAGGACTACTCTGAAACAAACGCGAGCCTCCAGGATCCCAGCTGCAACCTTTGCCCTTCTCTCTAGTCCTGCACCAATGCAAGGCATATACTCCTGACTCTACGTCTTCACTGCACGCACAGAGAGAAATGAAGGAGAGCAAAAATGATCTTGCAATTAAAAGTCACGCTGAAGAAGAGCAAGCTCCCTTTCCTACAGTCGAATTGGCTCTGCAGCGCTCACAGATGTTTTTTTCTTAAAAAAAAAAATCACAGTAAAACCTTCATTTAAATGTTATTTAAGCAGATCTGACTCTTAAGATACATGCAAGAAACAGATGTGCAGAACAGAGAAGTGCCATTTTTATGGAGTGGTTCTTCAATGTTTGAACCACACTAGATTACATTTGGAGTGTAAGCTCCTCAGCTACACCATGTAATATTTATAATAGTTTACAGCATATGGCCAAATCTTTCTGCAAGTGAAGCCATGTGCCTCTTTATCAACCTCAGCACAAGGTGGCAATATACCAAAATAAATGGGATATTAATACCTTGTTGCCCTACACTTTCCAGATATCCTCCACTTCACCCTACATTAGATTTACTTCTCTCTCTCCGCTGTTGCTCAAGCAAGGGGTTACTTCTCCCTTACTTTTATGTCCTGAGATGCAAGTTCAGGGAGCACAAGTCAGGGTAAGTTGTTTATCAGGCAGAAGCAGAGCCTGTACCGTTGTCAAGTCCCTGAATCCCTCATGTTAGTGTTTTTCTCTGCCACTCTGTCCCATATTTGGGCTTTGGGTAAGCTGACAGGAATGTGATTTCTATTTAAAGATACACTGTCTGTTACTTTTATACTAAGTAATAAACGCGGGATTTGAAGAACAAGCACTAAGAAAAAATGGTTGGACAATTTATACATTGAGTCACCTCTAATAAAACACTTATGATTTAAAAAAAAAAAAGCTATTCTTATGCACTTCCTCATAATCTTCCCAAAAAAATTCCCTTGGCCTGAAATTTCCCATGTTTGGTCTTTGCCCAAATGTGAATATTTAGATTCCTGCCAATTGTTTTCAGTCAGTTTTCAATTACATGAGGATGAAAAATAGACATTCCTTCCTATTCCTAGGACCAGGGCTATATTTTCCCATAGCTATGCTGAAGCAATCTGAACACTGAAACCTAAGTTCAGTTGTAAAAAGCTATCAACAGGGTACAATGCCTTCTGTGAGTCTGGGGAATCCTTTTTAAGTTTTACAAATGCATTTTTACCTAGGAAAAGACTGTTACACTTGCGCCTCCTTCCACATATGTGCTGCATGTGTATATTCAGTCATAGATAATGACTTATTGTTGAAAGCAAATGTATTCCTCCTTAGCCCCATTACCCTTCCTGAACATGCTCTTTGATAAAAGAGAAAACTGGATTCTGTTATCTCAATTTCTGCAGATGGCTTTCAAAAGTACTTAGGAGTAAGTAATAATTTGACCCTGAGTGATTTTCAGCCATCACTCATGTATCTCTTTAATGTCCTCACCCGCATTCAAAACTCCCGTTGAAGCTGATATTAACGTTGAGGAGTAAGCCAGAAAGGATCCAGTAGGGTGTTCAGGTTGAAGACAGCGCTGAGAATAGGCAGTGAACTAAATGCAGCAGATATGATACAGAAAATTCTGCAACATCATGTTGGAAACCCAACATATCACTCTTGCAATTTCTTTGCAGAGACAAAACCCGACCTGCGGTTGAACCACCGCTTGTCTGAATTAAGGCTAATGTTTGCTCTCTTAAAGCCTTGATTTAAAACACTGATGGTGACCTCCCTTCATATTGACTAATACAATTACCTCTCCACTTCCCAGTTTCTCAGCCAGTGAAGCACAACGCTGCTTCTCAGAATTTATTAAATACTTAGTTCACCCAGTAGGAGTATTTGTGCACTCAAGTGCTACTCAGTGCGACTAAGCATGACAGATTCAGTATCCTGCCTGTAAACAAGTTTTTCAAAATCTAAAGCCAAATGAAAGAAGATCAATCCAATGAAAACATTATGCTTATAATTCATAATCCAGATGCTGTAGTTTTGGGACATGACATGAAGCAGATCTTGATTATTGACAAATAAAACAGATTCACCGCTTCTTACCATTGCAAAAATTAAATAAACCTAAGGGCAACCTCCAAAACTTTCAGGTCCTTAGTCAGAGCTTAAGGTTATTACTTAGGAACTACTCCCAATGCCCTCTCTCATCCTGAATAACAATTTTTTCTCCAATTAGTCTCACTAATTTCAGTAATACCACTCCTGCAGGAAAAGCCACAGTCAGGTTAAAAATGCATGTCTTTTCAGATAGATTTCTCCCAAGCATGTGCAGAGTGAAAGGAAAGTAAAGGCATCAGGATCCAACCTCAGAAATGAGGAAAGTGAGTTCTAGCAAGAATAAACTCCCAGAGAGGAATGAAAAACGAGAGGGCGCAAAAGGAATGAACAAAAGAGATAAAGGCAGGAGAGGAGAATTTATCTTACACAAACAGAATTTGTGTTGGCCCATCCGTCCATGACACAAGCACTAATGAGGCTGCCCATTCAGGGAGACCTCAGATAAACATACAGATGGCCATTTAAATCACCACAATGGAGTATGTGTATTACGTGAGCCAGTGTTTTCACTTGGAGAGGGTAGAGAGGAAAAGACACAGGGCTGGAGATGATGAAGATAACAGGCCAGTATTATTGGACTTTTCCTATGCCTCAGCCTTCATAAGTTCTTCTATGAAAATGCTCGTAAAGAGCTGGACTATAAAAATTCCAGACTTTACTGTTGGCATAATTGATCTCAGATATGTCACCACAGAAGGAGACAGAGGAGTATTCATGTAAGACATACAAATCTTGGAGAGGAACCAAGTGTAATATATAATCTTTCCTTCCCAGAAAACCATTCATGGTTGTTTTGGAATAGATTTGGACTTTTAAAATCTGTTCTCTGACCTGCAGCACGTTTCAAACAAAAAGCTCTCAGGATCACAATAAAGAACACTTGAATTAGATAGTATATTATTCATCTAGTTCTGAAATAATAATTCCTCGATGATACTTTCTTATTTCACAGAAAGGAGACTGAGGAACTTCCTCTTTAAAAGACCCTTCAAAGGATCTGAAATTTTACAAAAACCAGAGACCAAATTCACAGCTGGCACAAGTGGGCACTGCCCCATTTGAGTAAGTGATCTGGGGCTTATAGAAACATTTTTGCTCCGGTTGGAGGTGTCTACCAACACCGTATAATTATTACAGTATCACTGCAAGAATTTTTAGAAGCCTGGTTTTTATTTATGCACCATGCTGTATTCTTTTTTTTAAAAAATTGTTGTTGTTGTTAGTTGTTGTTGTTGTTATTGTTGTTATTAGCATTTTACCCCTGGGAGTGGCTGGGAAAACCTGGTTTCCGTTTCTAGTCATTTTTTCCTTTGCAGCTTCCTCACATTCCTCTTCACTTTCCTTCACAAATGCTGATCTTCGGTCCTCCTGACCGTTCGTTTTCAACACCCTCTTGTCTGTCTTGTCTTCCTTCTCTAGGGACTGCAAGTTCTTATCTTCTCCCCTTCAAAGCTGTTGCCATGTCAGTAGTGACTATATGATGTACCTAGAGGCCACAACTGATATTAGAAGCCGTCATACAGCATCAGACACAGATAGTCAGTCCCCTTTTATGCCTCCTCTGCTATTGTTTTACACTGTCAGCATCTACCTTGTAAGCCATCAGGACATGCGGTCCAGACTGATTGCTAAGGGCTTGATCTGTGGTCTCTTGACTGAACATCAAAGAGAAACTCACACTGGCTTCAGCAGGCTGCGAATCAGACCCTAAGACACCATCAGAAATCTCCATCAGGGTGTTAGAAAACCAGCTGAAGGAAAGCAAAATAAATTTTCCTGTGGAAATTAAACCCTATGCCCTAAAGAGTACGCGGAGGGGGGAATTGCTTGTCTAAAGTCCGTGTGTGCATCTGTGTGTCTGTGTGTGTGAGTGAATGAGCAAGAGACATCCTGTGGGCCTTTTAGAGCTGGTTACATTTAGCTGCTTTGTGGCTGGTGCCAAATGTTTAGTAGCTGTGACTCATTGACCGACTAGCTGTCTTAACATCTTGCTTCATTGTCCTTTTCTCTTTATAAAGGTTTCCCCTCACCCCCATCCGAGATGCCAAGAACAGTGATTCCAGATGTAAGCAAAAAGTTTTCCGTCACAGCGTGTTACAGGACCTGCAGGCGTGCCTTGAATGAAGATTGCAAATGAAGTGGATGCTGTTAGACTGCTGAACACCTTGAGAGCAACGCTGGTGGATGAAAGTGAATGCTCAAGGCAGTCTGCCTTGTTATATGGCCTCCAGGTGAATGAAAGATTAGTTGGTAAGATATTTTTAGATGTGCCTGTGCATAGCTCAGGAAGCAAATTTGAGTTCCTTGTGAAACAGGCAGGGGCGTGTGGGATTTTGGGGGTACTTGTGAACACAGAGGAAAAGGAAACAGGGATATTCTGAAGAAATTTTATCAAAACACACACCAGTCCCCGCCCAGTTTTAAAGGAACAAAATCCAGTAGCTGTTGGAGAGGAACAATACATTGACGATTGCGTTCCTCAAAAGAGCTCAATAAGAGACAACAGCCATCCTTCTCGTTTGAATCAGCATGTGCTACCAGGGAAAAGACATGATCATAAACGTCAGGACACATGAACTAAGGCTCCAGCTCTACAGTGCTTCCACAGGGGGTGACACTCTCGTCCTGGTGAGCTGATACTCCTCAGCTCTAGTGCAGAGATGTTGAACACTTCGCAGCGCTAACTTCCCCATCTGAGGGTATCAGGAGGCTGGCTGGAGAACACACCTCTAGAAATGCTCGGTGACAGACCCTGGGCAAGGATTAAACCAGCAGCGTTTAGTGCTGTGGATATTCAAGGAGTAGAACAGCAGTATTTAGTGCTGTGGGTATTTAAGGCTTTTGAGCTCACCCGACTCCGTTCGACTCTCCCTAGGCAGGAAATTGCTAATTACCTTTCCATGGCAGGAGCAGTTCAGCTCCTCCAGGGCAGAGGAGTGAGAATTGGCAGTAATTACAGGAGGAGCACACAGAACACTCTCTCCCTGGTAGTGGAGGGACTGAGCTGCAGCCAGCATTTAAAGGCTGATTAGTATAACTGCTTGCAGTCAGTATTTACAGCTACTTCTCAATTGCCCTTACCCTGGGAAAAATGAGATGCTGTCAGCAAAAAACTGAAGAAAAAGAACAATAGAAATCAAATTATCTGTTTTCTTTTGATATTAAATCAATCATAATTTAAACAATTACATTAACAATAAGATTTTTTCTAGCCCTCCAGTGCTCCTTTTGAATTTTCCCCACAACCCATGGTTTGGAAAATTTGGTTTCAGAATGAGTGAACTATACATGCATTCAATAACGGCTTGAATGGGGGTGAGGGGCATCGTTCCTAAAAAGAGCTGTGTGAATATTTTAAGTTATTGAGTAGGAGGGGTGGTAACAAGAACAATAGAAGAACTAAATTATTGTTATTTTGTCTCTTCTAGACCTCAGTGCTGTCATACATTTGCCCTTTCCCCTGAAGCGGGATTTGTCTCCTTGATGGGCTCTTCTGGGGAGCTGTCTGAGCTAACACAATTATTGTGTCAAACTCTTATCTCAGAGACCGAATAATGGAACCAGACTTTGACTGACTGTCTCCTCTGATTGTTAATGAACTGTTTATTGCAATTAGCACCCATGTTCTTTTAGCTGGGTCTGGTGGAGGAGTGTGTTTAGAAAGCTCTCAGAGGGAAGAAGAGACTGGTAAGAAGCAGATGGAAAAAAAAAAAAGAGAAAATAAACTGTAAACAAAGAGTGTAAGGGGGGATGGGAAAAGAGAGAGAGAAGGAATGTTGGGAAGGGAAGGGAAACATTTCAAGAAGTAGAATTTGCAAGAACATTTCCATGGTGTACTCTTCATGCAGACCTTAAAAGACTGATAAAAGTACAGGAAAAACGCGGACCCTTTCCTCTGGCTACGATTTAGCTGGAGGTGGTCACAAAGAGGGGTGCACGGTTGCTCCTGCAGGCTTTGCTTAGAAGCGGATCTTTCAGGTCAAGAGTGAACAGGAGAGGGCAGCATCGCTTTAAACTTACGGTGAGAGCTACTACTGAAGTGTTTGGGAAACTGCACATGGACGAACAGATCACCGTGGGTCCCCAGGCAACAGATTGATGAAGGGAGTTTGCTGGTACCTTACTGGAAGAAATGTCTGCATGGGAAGAGGATGGAAGAAAAAGGGGTTTTTAAGTGCAGAGTAGAAAGCAATGTGAATGTGGTATTTCAGCAGTGCTTTTGGCTTGGCTCTGTTCAATTGCTGAGCAAAGAATCCAAAGCTCAGTGTTAGGCAGCATATACCTAACAACAGAGACTTCTAGCAGTTCATTCAATTACATTATATCACATCCAAAGATCATTATACTCTTACAAGATAAGAAAACTTATTTCAGAGATGCACAAATGATGCACAAAGGGTGGTAAGCACCCTGCCCAGTGTGCCACATGGCATCAGGACAGCACCTGGATGGCCACGCTCCCCTGCTAACCATTGAACCACATCAAGCGTGTCCATTGCACGAGTGCAGGGCACTGTTTTAATGACACGATGGATTTCTGAGATGTAATCAGCAGACCAGAATTGCTGATTCAGCTTCAGCTGAAGGATCAATGCTCTGCTCTAGTGTGTTGTTTCAAATCAATTTATTTGATTATATAAATACACGAGAACATCTTAAACCCTGGCAAAGATACAGTAGCCTTGGTTACATCTGTGGAAACTCCAATGTAGTGACTTTTAACAGAAGACAAAATTTGGTCCATTAACTTTCATTTTTCTTCTCTGACAGCAGTTATTAGAGGCAGTTGTGGATTATTGAACTGCTCTGGGCAGGGGTTCTCTCTGACATATGACTTTTTAAAGTTACACAGTGTGCAAAATCACATGGCAGAGAAATTCCCACACACATAAAAAATAGCCATACCTATCAGTTGCAATCTTGGCTCTGTTTCCTTTCTGCCGCTATGTTATGCCTGCTTCAGTGAAGAGAAAGTAATTCTCTTCACAACTGATGGTTCTGCTAGTACATTACTAAATCTGCAGAGCCGTACAGGATTTGCTGCACTGCACCCTTTTCAAATCAGCCTCACAATCCAGAGAGGAAGACGAGTGCCATTTCAAAAGAGGGTAATGGTACATTGGTTCCAAGGGAGTCATTTTGTTCAATCATTTTGCAATATAGGTGAATCACAGAAATCTTTTTCATCGTAGACAATGTTTTAATATCTTTGTTCTATTCCCGAGGTATAGAATGAGAAAACTGGGTTTTCATTTACTGAAGTTTGATGGTTAGTATTTCACCATCCGTGTAAATTAATTGTTTGATCTCTCTGTGGAAATTATCAATAAAATACTGATACTGAAAGAAGTAATCTTGGAGATGACTGTGTGGGAAGTCTGTGAATGAGAACACCAGTTACACATAAACCTACATAAACCACCAAACACCTGTTTGGACATGGACAGAATTCTAGAAATACAGAGATAAACGACTGCCTGACCTTTTTATCAAAACAGACATTTCAAGTAACATTTTCTAATTGTAAAAGTATTTTTGATCCACTACTTTGTTACATGTGAAGTTGTATTGATTACACTTAGGACTTTCAAGGAAATGTTGAAATGGAAGTGGTTTTGTTTTGGCAGTTTTTAAAATTTGATCTTAAGAATAGCTTTTTTCTTTTCATTATTTAATTTCAATAGCTGTGCTAGAGTAAATGAACCATTATTACTGGCACGTTATCATATAACTGAAGGATTGCATATGATTGAGGATAACTCAAATATGCTATTTTAACACATTTTCAAAATAATACTGCCAGATGCTCTTTCGTACTGAATGAAACATCTTATCTTTTCTAGCCCAGTACGTAGGAGTGGCATTTGATGATTTAAAAGCAAATTTCCATCAATAGCCTCATCATGTAATGAAAACTAAAAATATTGTGAAAGGAACACTAAGCCTTGAAATTTTCAAACAAAAAGGGGTCTATCAATGCTATTTGGATCTTCTGCTTTATGGTAATATTTTTGTTTTAAATATTCTGAATCAGAATGAAAAGTAATATTTCAGTGTCAAATTTCCCAAAAAACAGAAATTGCATGCCTTGACCAACTATAATTACCAAATGAATGAGTAATCCATTTTCTCCCAGGCCCTCAGTTTTGTCAGCACTAAATTTACACACAATCATTTTTTAAGGAGATATGGGAGGAAATGCATAAATGCCAAGAATGTTTGTTCAGGGAAATGACACACCATCCTTTTCCCAACATCTGGTTATTCATGAAGGGCTGACAAATCTTCTTTGAGACTTATTAAGCGTGAAGTTATCTATTCTGAGGGGATCTGTGATAAAAGCAATTTTTTTACTGTAGGGAAGTTTGAGCTGAAGCCTAGTAGAGACAGAGAAAAGAGACTGGAAGAAGGAGAGCTGCTTTTGTTCGTCCGTGGCTCAAGAGCATTAGTTGTCTTCCTCTCCAGATCCCTATTTTTAGATGACCTCCAGTGCATTAGATCAAATGTATAAATTGGATGAGGTCAAACTGTCTCCCTCTGTCTGTGAATATGCAGCTCCCAGTGGTGTGGCAATGTCTGTGGAATTTAGCTAGCCAGTATTAACCTGAACCTTGTCAAAATCAGACTAAAACCTCAGTCTCTCTATTAAACACAGGCCTAATAACAATTTGAAGTTAAATTCTCATTTAATTTATGCTGATATGGATGTAGAGATGTCGGCAGAGGTTTTTTTTTGCTTTTACATTGTCTTCCTTACTGTATTAGCAGCTCACTGCCATCATAAAGGTCTTTGCAGGAAAAAGATTATCATCCCTGAAAACAGTAGAAACTCTGTGATTTCTGCTTTTGTAGCAGTTCAATTTTGTTCTAACCGGTGTCATCAGAGCAGATGCTCTGACTAGATATATGCTCTGACTAGAATGCTCCTGACTAGGTATAAGGAAGAAATTTTTTACGATGAGGGTGGTGAAACCCTGGAACAGGTTGCCCAGAGAAGTGGTAGATGCCCCATCCCTGGAAACATTCAAGGTCAGGTTGGACGGGGCTCTGAGCAACCTGATCGAGTTGAAGATGTCCCTGCCCACAGCAGGGGGGTTGGACTAGATGACCTTTACAGGTCTCTTCCAATCCAAACTATTCTATGATTCTATGATTCTATGATTTTATATAATGGAGCATACTTCTGTAGCTACAGGTGTGTACTTATAAACATAAATACACACGCATACAATTGATAGTACAAAACTTATTAATTCATTATCCAGATAATAGAATAAGTAAGTGCACTTCAGCAGATCACACTAAGTTCCCTTTTGCAAAGCATGAGCCCTCATTGCTTTGCAGAGCTCTGAGTGACTTGAACATCACGTGTCATTTGTTTAGCCCTTGTACCGAGATGGGAATTTCACCTCAAAACTGTGCGGCATGAACTGGCAGCCCTGAGCTCTGCAAGATTTATGTAAGGCTGCTGGTGGTGTTGTGTCACTTGGTAATGTAGGACTGTGTCTGTGGAGGGAATACCATGCAGTGTGGAGGCGAGCTAAGGAATTAAATGGGATGGGATCTGCATTAGAGCTTCACCAGAGTTAATCAGCTTTGTCCC
Source organism: Fulmarus glacialis (assembly GCF_000690835.1). Classification (NCBI taxonomy): domain Eukaryota; kingdom Metazoa; phylum Chordata; class Aves; order Procellariiformes; family Procellariidae; genus Fulmarus; species Fulmarus glacialis. The sequence continues at coordinate 19,232 of NW_009233257.1, read as the reverse complement.
TGAAATCTGGCTGCAACTTGCTGTATGGCTTCCTGCTCTGGTCAACAGAAACTCTAAGACTATGACATATAAAAATGCGTTGAAGAAATACAAGAGGAAAGGAAGCAATTATTCCAGTTCAGCTAGATAAGTGCCTAAGGGATCAAATCCCCGTCTAAAAAGTGTATTGGCATTCTCAGCCTCATGACACAGATTCTGCAACGAAGAAAACCCACATATAGAATGAGGTCAAAAAGTTAGCTGCGAATGTATTGTCTGGGCTTTAAATTTAACCTTGCCTTATGTCTAAACGCAGATGACTGAAGCATTCTGCTAAGTCTTTGTTGGTTGCGATTACATATATTTTAAAATATGTGGAAAGCTCTGTGGCTCCTTCTCTTCCAATGGAACTGGGAATTCAGTTCAGCAAGTATACGGGCTGATGGATACAAAGGTCACCAGTCACTTCTTGTGGCAAATTAATTTTACTGAGTATACCTCATTATTTATCCTGTATGCATCAAAAAGAACACCCAGCTTAGACTGAAATGTGTCTGGATTCACATTCATAGAGAGATGAGAATTGCCAGACTGGACTAGCCCAGTGTCAGTCCACATAGTCCAGCAATCTGTCTTTGATAATAACTAGCACCAGATACCGTAAAGGAAAAAAGCCTCTACCGAGCAATAACCCCAGTCATTAAAGTGTTTTACCCCAATCAGAGAGAAGTTGGTGCCCAAAGCATGAGGTCTTTTCCAAACATTTGCTAATCCGGCTGGAACATTATCAATGTAAATGTCTGATTCTTTCCAGATCTTGCTCGCCTCTTCAGAGAAACCATGTGGAATAAAAGAGCAGTTAGATGAAGGAGAAGAAAGAAATTTCCAAAATGTGGGATATAAACAAAGAAGGTTTGGGGCAGAATGAAAAATAAACAGAGAGAGTGTCTGGAGGGGAGGAGGGAATGAAAGAAAAATTCTGTCCTTTAAAAATAACACAGGCTTCCTTTATAGCTCGCAAACCAGTGAGGCTTACCTTACAGGGAATAGTTTATGACTCATACCCTGTTTTGGAAGTCCAGCAGAGATCAGCAAGATGTCAAACCGAAATTCAGCTATCTCTGCAAATGTGCTGATCAAAGTTCGGCCCAAGACAGAGCAGCAGACACTGTGGATTATGTTGACTCAGTGAAGTCAGAGGTGACCATGGAGGATCTGCAACCCTAGATCCTCTGCCCCTAGTCCTAAGAATACGACAGTACAAGGGCTTGACGTAGAAAAGGACTGGGTTTTTATCTGCTGTGTAGCTCAAGAGGGTGGAAGGAAAATCTCACTTCACTGATAGCATAAGGGTTGAAAGCTACAATTGCACCAATGATATAAGAATTCAGGACTAGCAAGACTTGTGCTTTCAAAGAACTAATAGAGAAAAATGTCTCAACCTCTTCTTGCCCATGAAAGCTGACAGATAAAGCATTAGGATAATACGCTCTAAATATGGTTTCCAAATCAGCCCAATGTGAATGTCCTGCTTTGGGAGACATGAATAACAACTACATGCTCAGGGATGCAGTGCACGAGGCAAGATGGGAAGTGACATGTAAAAGTCAAAAGGGTTTGCGGAATAAGCGAAGATTGAACTCAGCCATAACCTCAAATACAACAGAGAAACTCATGTTCTAGGGTTCTAATATTGTGAAATCTTTTCACAAATGTGGACTCCACATGTGACAAATAACCCTGCTTCCAGATCTCCTGAAGAAGTTTAAGGGCATAGCTAATGACTTTTTTAAAGACGATTTCTGCGCTGATAGATGGTAGTGATGACATTTTGCATTTATTATTTAAGATTGTTTTGCACTTGTAGAAACAGTAAGTGAGTGCATTTTGAAACTCTGACGGTAATTTGACATTCACAAATTTCTTGTCACCTGGCAAAGTTTGTTAAAATGTTACAAGCAATTATTTTAATCTTGTTGCAGATTAATCATACTTTAGAACATTGGTTCTGGAAATAAATTCTAAATGTTAATACTGATAAATTACTGTTGCGAATGGATCATTATGTAGAGGAAACATTTAGTTTAATTGGCGTTGTTCCTGAGCCACTCTACATACATTATATGCTGCAAGAAGCTGAAAGCAAGTTCTGCCCTTCTGAAGAAAAAACTACAGTCCCATCCTGGTTTTAGCATCTATTGTAAAGGGAGTAAGGGAAATCAGATCAGACTAGGTGCCTTGCTTGGATGTCAGTTTTTAAGCCAGCAGACAATTCCAACCAAACTGGACAGAGCGTTCACAGAGATTAAGTTTTGGCAAAGCTGGCCAAAATAAAGACTTTACTAGGGCTCTCCCATCATGAAAAGAGACACTTTATGGGATACCACAGAATCTGCAGGAGACTTAGGCTCGGTCTGTAAGGGACGAGGCCTCTTCGTGCAGGATGCAGGACGTTCGGGAACATCTTTATGCAGCTGCTTCCTTGAAAGAGAAGCACATCATCCAAGGCTGCTAAAAGGCACCTGTTAAGTCATTTTAACCTTTCCTTCCCTTGGTCCTGGCTCTATCCAAAGACAAAGTAGCCGCAATAGGGCAAAAATGCTGGTATGCACTCTTTCTCCAACAAAACTCTTTGGAGAAGTCCTGTGCTATGTTGGCAACGAAGATGGATATGAAAAAGAAAAGCTGTGTAAAGCTGACACATAACTGGAACATCCTTAGACTACGAAGATCTATTATTGACAGATAGTTCTTGCTGGAAACACAGTATAAAGTGAACCTAACACTGTGAAAGCCAAGCCTGAGACCTGTTTCACATTGGTTTGGAGCCTGTTTTTGTGAGACCTTGAGCATCCTCAGCACCAGTGTTGTTTGGGCTGGAGGGCTCCCAGACCACTTTGACGAGCCCAAAGCACCATGCAGAATTGGGCTTGCCTCTCTGCCCTGCCCTGTGACTCCTCTGTGCCTAGGCACATGCCTGAATCTCTGCATCTCTGCAGGAGTTCCCAGCAAGCCAGATGCAAAGACACACTAGAGAAGCTTTGTCCAAAGGGTACGCATCTGCTGCACAGCATGCATTAGCCATATATGAAGACAGCAGCGTATTGGGTAACAACTCCAACACAGTCTCTGAAAGCCAGCTTCTTTAGAGAAGACAAGGGTCTTAAAAAAATTCCTCTTGTATCTTCCACAGAAAAAGCATCAAGGGAGCTAGCTTTCAAACGCCAGGATCTCCTGGAAGTGCTGTTCATTTCTACAAAGGCCCTCATTTCTTTACTAACTCCAGGGGTGCTGCTATGCTCCCATGTGTTGGACGCAGCACAGCTCCTGTGCCTCTAAGAGATGGAACTGTCTCCTTACAGTCCACCAACTCCTCACCATTCCCTACCACCAGGATGGCCAACATGATGGGGCAGCGCTACCTGACCTGACCGTTTCTTTGATGGGGAAGCTTTTCTGCTAGAAAGCTGGCTAACAGCATGGACTATTTCTACCCAGGCAACCACATTGCCCCAACCGTAAGAACAGAGCTGGATTATGTTCAAGACTGTGCACGGAGTCCAGGGTTCTGCATCCCATACCTGACAAAATGGACTAAGAACTTGAACTATTTCAGGCTACCACATAACCCTGCCATGTTAACAACTTGGGCTGTTACTGAGCTGGGTTAGATTCAAATCCATGGACGAAGGTAAAAAGTTTTGTGTTCCATTACTGGCGCCAAACATTCTGTTTTCTTACTTGGCTCCTTTCATTATGGTGTTTTTCAAAGCTGTTAGAAAGCACCCGTTAGCACTTCATTCTGTATAGCTAATCTAATAAAGGGACAAGTGAAGTGGGAGGAGGGAGAAGGTGGGCAGGAGTTATTATCCAAATTAGGTGTTAAGCTTTGGCTTCTGCCCCCACCTTGGGTGAGGGTTACAAGGATTAGAGTGGAGAGTGGGAAAGGAACTTCTGTTTCTAGAGCATGACTATGAAAATAGACACACTGGTAACTATGAACAAAATGGAAAAAGTAAATACAGTCCATGAAGTAACACCATCGGGAAAACAAATGTTCTCAAAGAAAAATTTCAGAAACTGCATAATTCTCTGCAGCATGAAGCACTGAGAGCCAAGGTCTGTTTTTTTGGAAAAGTTCCTTTGCATCTGGATCCCCATCAGACTTGGAAGAAGGAGAAGTCTAGGAGGGCTGTGGTTTGGAGTGCGCCGGTGCTCTCATTGCATATTGTTCCATTTTCTTTGTAATAATAGCAGAAGTTTCAAGCCTGACATAGTGAGTCTCCCCTCCTCTGTCTCACCTGAGATGTTCCTCGCCACAGTCCAGACGCTGAGGAACTGTAACAAAGCAAAAGCAGAAGCTGGATATTGATCCCAACATGAAACTCAAATCACACGCGGCACACATGCTACTTTTGAAGATTTGCTGTAGCATCAGGCATTGCTTGCCTCAAGCTCTGCTTTTGCACTTCGTGTGTGAGAGAGCTCAACACAGATAGCAGCAGAAACTGGAAAACAAGATCAGGATATACTAGCTCAACTCAACCCCTGAGCAGAAAATGTTGTGGTGTATTGTGATGACTTCATGTTCCAAACGCTGACACAACAGCTGTTAGTTATGTCAGACCATCGCACCATGTAGCATCCACCTAAGAACGGCAAAGCCAGTGCGATGTATTTATGTATAAAACATTAAAAAGCATCTCCCCTTTTGTGATCCATCTTAATGCAGGTGCCAGTAATGCTGCCTTACTGCTTGGAACACCTGCAGATTTCCGTAGTTAAAAAGTCATTGAGAAACTGCATCTATCTTATGTGAATAAAGAATTTAAGTAAAATTCTCTCTTGTCAATTTTCTTCCTCTTCTGAGGAGGAGTTTGCACGAACTGAAGTCACGAGGCCTTTCTTGACACTGTCAGGAATAATCCCTGAATATAGTGGACGGGTATTACGAAACAGAACAAAGTATATTTCAGTTACAAATTCCCGAGAACACCATCGCCAACAGACTGCAGAACAATTTTTGGGTTTAGGGAGTGATACATAATTTAAAAGTCATGCTCTTTGGGATTACAGGGGAAAAAATCTGCAGAGTTTATTGCCTTCCAGATTCTTAATTTTTTTTGAGTCTGGTGGTAAACCAAACATTTTTATGCATTTGTTGACATGTCCAGTGCATTTGGCAACGTGCGAAACCCTTGCTATTTGGGTCAGACAAGTGTCCTCAAAAACAAGGCAACTCAGCAGACCTTCCAAGCCGGGCTGTGCCGGACTCTGTTTGCTCTGGTTCGGTGGAAGTGACTGTTAAAGACAACCTAGAGCAAGCCCTGCTGTGCACCGGGGCTGTGGCCTCTGCAGGGAGCTGGGTTGCCTGGCTCAGCCTCCTCATCCTCTTCCTGACTGCTCAAGGTCAGACCCAGGAATCCAGTGCCCTCCACTTGGGGCATGCTGAGAGGCAGCGATCTTCACCAGCTCCCTATCGCTGCCTCTTGGCCCCAGCCCCAGAACGGGCTGACACTCATTTGGCAATACACCCTGATTTCATGCCTCCCTGCTAGAAGTCACAGTAGAGAGACAGAAAAACAAATGCACCGTAAGAGCAAAACCTCTCTCTACCCAAAACGTAAATCTGTGCGTAAGAAGAGCCTCTGATGCATTTGTATGAGCTCACTGCGCGAATCGATTGAATGAACAGCTCTCATTTACCGCACACAAGAGATGCATCTCCTAGGTGCACCTCCTCCTCTCCCCTCCAGGTACAGATTATCATAAGCAGAAAGCAGGATTTAGATCCTTGGTCCCCTCCCACTGAGCCGTACCCTCCTTCCCTGCTTCAGTCTCCCTAGTTGCTTCTTTGTGTCACCGATAGCCTGACATTAGAAGCTGTTGTCTCGTTTGGCTGGTAATTGTACCTCCTTTAAAGAGGAATCTCATTTTACAAAAGTTCAAGAACTGAAGAAAAATTTATCCTGGTTAGCAAGTTTGTTATCTTCAACGCTCTGACTCAAGGCAGTTGAAAATGAATATGGTACATATATATGATGGAAACTGTCATATATATCATGGAAACTTCTGTAGGCTTGAAAGCTGTATTTACAAAGCATATCCTAGGCACTACGTGAACACTCTCTTTCTTTAAAATATGGCGGGTGGGATCCAAAGAGCAGATACATTTACAGGTACAAAGACAGAAGATGATAACTTTTGTTAAGATCTCAGATGTGGAGATATAATTCTCACAAGCTGGTGTTTGAATCAACTGTTTTGTTTCTTCAACGTAACCCTATGTTGCATATTGTCCTCACTCATTTGCATAAAAGCATTTCTTTGAGTGACAAACTTGTAAATCCACTTAATAGCTGTGAGATCCATATTGCCTTGTCTTTTCCTTGCTTTATCACATATGTCACCATACCAGCCCACTGGGATGAACAACTGGCTCATTTTAGGTGTGTACATTGTAAGATCCTAAGTGTACTTTTGAAGCTGTACTTAAGCAACAGTGCACTAATGAGATACGAGGTGCAACCTGGGGAACAGCAGCTGTCAAAAACATGAAAACCAAACAAGCTCAGCCCATTTTTCTTGGTGACAGAGACATAGATGTTGAAATACATTCATACTTACATCAAATATTTATCACATACTAGAATGCCTCAGTTTGCAGAATACATAAGCAGCATTCAGCACACATGATTTCTCTCACTGCCACTTCCATACTGGCAGCCAGGCAAACTGTTTCTTTCTCTCTCCAACACTCCGCAGCTGCTGCACTTATGCAATTTGCTATATGGTATTTCTCATCCCAAGGGAAAGCACCTCTGATCTCTCTCTCCAGAGGCAAGGCACAGCCGTAACACCCCACAGATGTGCACACTACAGGGGAACCAAAGGAGTTTGGGAATCGGCAGGTGAGGATGGCGGGAGACCAGGAGCATGGAGCACCCCTACTGTTCTGCCCGCTATGACACCTGGAGCACTCCCACCAAACCCAGGTCGGGCCACCCCACACAGCCCACCGAGCGCAGGAAGAGACATTGCTCAGTGCCACGGTGCACACGTGGCCAACATGCCCAAGAGGAAGCACTGCAGGATGGGCTGATCCGTCCCTGCTGTATTCCTGAAAGGGACGCACTGAAGCTAAAGAAGCAGATAGGGTGAAATCTTGTCCTGATCATGTTAATAGGAGCATTGTCATTGTCTTTAGTGGAGCTAGGCTTTCTCTGCAGGGAACCTGCCAGAAAATCCCAATACCCATTTGTATCTTCCTATTTCAGGATGAAAATTAGGTACAGCACGTATTTCACCCACTGGTGTACGGCTGTCACCGTGGAAACCCTGTTCAATAGAGCGTGAAAACTTTAACAGTATTGGCTGGGTTCATAGAGTGTTGAGCACCATTTTTTCCCCATTAACTTTATTAAGGGTGAAATCATTCAAAAATTAGGCTACCCACGTGTGTACAAATAGCTGTAATTACACACATAGCTGCTACATATGTCTTCTGAAACAAATCCTGTACTGTATTTCTCAATTAAATTCCCCTCTTCAAACATACCATGATGATATAACAAGAACTTCAATATTTTTCCAAGCATATACTAATTATGTTTTCCATTGCAACATCCTATGAGTAGATGCTGCCCCATTTTGCAAATGGGGAAAGCAGGGTACACAGGAGTCGTAGACCTTGTCAAAACCATGCAGCCAAGTCCTGGCAGATTCGGGAATGGAATCCATGAGTCCTGACTCTTTAGTTCCCCTGCTCTGATCACCAGACAACACTCCCTTCCTCTGAAATAGGCTATTTTGATTGAAAACAGATGGTGTACATTTTTGGCACTGTGTTTTAACTATATTAAAATGCTCTGAATGAATATGTGCTTATATCATACCTATATATGTATACATGTATACATGCATACTACATCTATGCATACAGAAATAGGTATGAGTTAAGGACATATTAATTTACATGTATCATATGCAAATGTAATGGATATGCTGAAAGATACTTAAGTGCAGCTGGACAGCTGACATACCTAAACACATAAGCTGTATTCTTCAGTGGTATTGTAATTACACACTATGTATTCTCTCTCTCTAAGCAACAGACTTTACATAGTTAACGGAGTATACACTTTGATGTAATGCACGTATTAATGTTTTTTATCATTTCATGAGAAATTGTAGTGGAGTTTCAGTAAGGGACGAATCACATCCTTTTTCAGTAGCTCCAGGACCGATCTCCATCCTAGCTGAACAATGCACTTAGTGGACACCGCCTGCATTTGTAGCAGTTTTTTTCTGCAACTGAATTGTTATGTCTTAAATATCATGCTTATCTTTTGAATTTGCTCTTTCTGTCACAAGATTTGCCTCTGCATTGCCTTCTCTAAACAGTTTGTTTCCAGCTAAGGACTGGCAAATCCTGTCTTGGACTCGCTGTCTGTCAGGATTAAGATCTTCCCACACTTCATACCCTGGAGGAGATGACAAGGGCCAGTTTCTAATTACCCAATTCTTTGCCTGCTCGCCTGCAGCCTTGGGCCAGGTAAAGATGATCTGTCATATCAGCTGGCAAACAGCTCAGGAGATCTTTCCCATGGTTGGAAATCACCAGAATGGGCTTGTATCGCTTGCTGCCTCCTGTGCATCCCCGGCAAAGATGGGATGGTGGGCCTTGAAAGCTACTCACATGGGATACAGCCTAGTTACAACTCCCTTTCCACAACCCCTTCCCATTGACTGTATTTCCATTTCTTTTATTGGTCAACTGGATTTTCCCCTTCACTTACCGCAAAAGAGGTAAGGAAATAAGCCTTCAAATCCACAGTTATGCAGGGGGAGCTGAAAACAGCTCATTCCCCACGGGTGCTAATCCTTTGTCTGCACGTTGGCCCCAGCTACCTCACACCTTATACGCAAGAAAGTGAGCCGGAATTGGGGGCGAGATAAGAATTTGGGAATTCTATCCTTGCAGAAAGGGGAGCCTGAGCAAAAATAGTTATTTTGGTTCTGCTGGACTGACCTGTGAGCGTGCAATAGAAAAAGGAAATATCGCTGATACTCACTGCTCTTCAGTCTTGATTCTAAATCTGCAGAACTCAGGAATCAGGAAATGCCTGCAGAAAGGTTTTGAGGAGGTCACAGAAATAGAAGTATGCTACAGTGCTGCTTTATCTATGGATAAACAAAATATGGCTGCTCATTGTAAAGAAAAAAATTTATTCTCTTTCAGAACCGTAGCTCAAAGTCCACAAAAAGTAACATTGGCATTTTCTGCTTTCACAAACAATGCTCTAATGTAATATTAAGATCTCCACTATTGTGCTTACAACATCAGCTAGCAGCTGTTAATCAGGAGAGTACCTTACCTCAGCTCTTATCTTGCATAGGATGGATTAGCATGTTTATATTTTCCTGTCTGTTTGTTATGCTACAAAACTAATATTCTGGCACAATCTATTCTTAGTAAAGATTTTTTATGCTAATTTCCTCTGTATCAAAAGATAACTCAGGATAGCTCTCTTGCAATTCAATACACTAAGCTATTTTGCTCTAACTTTGCAAAATGTAATATAAATTTTCAAGTAGAAAAAGTGTTAAAAGAAAAGTCTGTTCTTGCAAACTATTACATGGTAACCAGGCCCCTCTCATATCCATAAAATGGTGTCCACAGTGACACTCTTGCCCTTTCTCTAGCCACTTTCTGCCAGGTAGGAGTCAGAGAAATGCAAAACAGCCTTAAAAGCCCCATAGCTGATTAGAGGAAATTCTCCCAGCGCAGGCTAGGCAGAAGCTGCCAAAGGCTTTGTTCCAGTTCCCTTTTAATAAGCCATTGCAAAGGGGTCTGAGTTAATTTTTCAGGCTGCTGTATGGCAGGAAGGCAACAGCCTGGACAAAACCTGCTGGATTCACCTCCTACAGCAGGCCAGTGCTGGGAGGATGATGAGGCTGCTTGAAGGCAACACAGCCTGAGCCATTCTGGGCTGCTGGTTTCATGCAGCGCTGGATCTTCTTCCATTGGTTTCTGTGGGATTCAGACTACACTCTTGCCATTTAAAGTGCAAGTGGACTCTGCTAATAAGCTACCCAATGTTTTTCACGAATACTGAATAGAGTCCAGAGACAAAAGAAAAATCATAAGGAGAAACGTAACACGCAATATATACCCAATGCAGAAGCCTGTTTTCTCTACAGCACTTTTTCCCTTCCGTGAGGTTCTGAAGAGTTTTTTCATGTTCCCTCATTATCTCCCTATCTTTACCAGTCAGAATAGATTACCCTGCGATAAACATGTGCAGGAAACTAAGCCCCAGAACAACTCCACGATTAGCCTGAGACTACTTGGTGAACTGGCTGGAGATGGGAAGACTGCCCAGCTCTCTCAGTAATCCACCCTTGGCCCCAATTCAGCAGAGCACTTAGGTACTTGTTTAACTTAAGATACAGTGCTTTACTGTGAATCATAGACCTCTTTATCACTTTTACTGCAGGGCGAGGGACTTAAGTCTTAGGAAAGGCCCTGAAGCAAACAGGAACAATAAATTCAACATCCTGAGGCTCTGCGCCCTGGGTCTGTCAGAGTCCCCGACCAGAGGGAGGATGAGGTTCAGAGACCGCGGCCCAGCTCATTTCCTCCTCCTGTAGGAGATAACAGGGAGATTGGCGGCTGTACGATTGCTGCCGTGTAGAGCTGTGCTAGTCTCTACACTAGCACTATAATTAGCTACTTATACATCCACTAGCCACTTTCCTCATTATTCGGCCAAATAAGAAAATGTTCACTTTGTTGGAAAAGCCAAAAGAACAGCTAATAACTGCTGATGTCTTTTTTTGAGAACGCACAACTATGGCTATCGCTCTTCGTTGTAAAAATACGAATCTTTTCTTTATAACATCTTCAAAAAATCTTTTTTCATTACCTGCATGGAAACCCAATTTTCACAGCCTCTGAAATTAAACCCTCCTCTTCAGAAGAGAGCTAAGAAATCGATCGCAGCAAACGCTGGACTCCAGGTGATGAATGTAGCTGGGACCTTGCTTTCTCCTGACACACCACACATAGAATTTGTCAGTCTTCTGGGCAAACTGTGCTGGTCTCCATGTCTGGGGAAGAAAAAGTTTGAGATATAGCTGTGTTATGATTAATGTTTCTATGTCAGATAAATACATTACTTGACTAAAGTTTTACAAACATTCAATTTTACGTGATGATTTTAATTCACTTACTGTGTGCTTTGGCATAGCTTGGGGATGTTAACAGGAGGCAGCAACATCTCTGTGGTTAAGGCTGAAGCTAGCTTCTGTTATAGCACCCCATTTCCATCCCTTCATCATAACTTTGGCTTGGAAAGCTGCTTGAGTCTGAAGCTTGCCAGGTGTATTTTAGTCACTTTTGCAAAAACTGAGGAAAATCAGCCAAATTACTTTCAAGTTACGGGTTGTTAAAACTTACTCTGATTGGAAATATTTACTTTTAATTAGTATTTTTAGTCCTTGTCTTCAATTTGATTGATAGAGTTGAATTAATGCAGTCCATAGCAACCCTCCTGCCTTAAGAAAATTTCATCTTAACTCTCTAATTCTCCCCAGCTGAATGCCTGTGACTGTAGAGCAATGTCCTCTTCCTGACCCGTGTGCGCCCCATTAGGAGAGGTTATTGTCCCCAACCCCATCTCTGATGCTTGTCTTTGCCCATCTGCTGGAGACTCTCTCTTCTTTCAATGTCTTGGGAAGACTAAGTGAGCCCCAACTTACTTCAGCCAAGGTGAACTGGGTTACTTTAAACAATTACATAGTGATCCATTGCCAACCTCGCTCTCTTGCGCTGATGCAGGTAGGGAGCACTCATGCTAGCAGATCTGCTCTTACTTCTACAAGAAAGGTTACCTTCACCAAGGGAGCACTATTAACAAAATGAAGCTGTACCACTGGCCAGCAGCTCCTTCCACCAATACAATTATTTCCAGTGCACAGGCCTTGCTATCCACACAGGAGGATCCGAGCCAGCGTTATGTTCACACTTTTGATTAAACTAGTACAAATATTTGTCTTTCTCTACCTCAGAAAATACTTGGAATCACACTTCTAGCCTTTCCATATAATTAAATCGTCTTAATTTGTGCACTGACAGTTTACAAAGAAAAACAGTTGACATTGTGCGAAGATATAAACCACTCTCATCATTCATAAATCTGAGTCCAAACAGTTATGTTTGTTTCAGAAGGAATTATGAGTTCACTTATGTTCTTGCTGAGATCAAGGAGGCTTTTTTGGCATTGGCTTGAGTGGGATCAGGACTGAACGCTACGTAACATTTTGAAATCGTCTTCCATTGTCCATCTCTCTTCAAGATTTTCTTCTCTTTGGGAGGTGACCTAAAGTTACCTGCTGAGTGGCATGAGGTCTTCATTTACAACAAATGCTTTCCACAAGTCTCTCAAGCTTTACAGAGCACTTCATTTTTCTATTAGTTTTCACTGCAGAAGGAATCAATCCACAAAATGTAGTACTGGCAAATAATAAAGGTGCTGGTTTCTAGTCATTGTTAGCTGCACCATTGCCATCACCTGCTTAAAATGTGACGAGTGATCGCAAATTTAATCCATGAAGAGAGAGGTGGGGCTTGCTGCCTCCCCATCTAAATTAAATTTAGCAGACAAACTAAAAATGCCAATTACTGATAAGCCACAGTATTGTGATTTCAATCCGCAGACTGTGATGGAGGTGTCTCTTTACATTAAGTGTCCTATCTCTGATTAAAACACTGACTTCTGCCTGAATTGCAACTGTCATCATTGTCCGTATCTATCTTCCCAATGAAATATACATTTTAGAGCCTTGTTGCTGTTTTGCAATTTTTAAGTTAAAAATAAATAACACACAAAATAGAGGCACGGCTGTTTTCAATATATCAATGTTCTTTCAATTAAAATTCAAATATAAAACAAAATACTATTTTAAAACAAAAACTGAATTGGTCAGACTTGTAATCTGAAAACTCCACAACCTTGGGGAAATCAAGATCAGTGTGTGATCTCTGGCACACCCTTTTGTAACACACTGGGCACTGTGAGCCCTTCTCTGATGTAAAGCTAATCCCGCTCAATCCACCCTGTGCTCACATTCCAAATTATGCTTCTTGCTGGGCCTGTTTTCATCTAATTGCAGAATTTGCTGTTTTTTACAAATAAGGGTTTTTTTTCCCCTCTCCCTCTTCACAAGCTTCCCTCCCACTCTCTTGCCAAACTCCCTGCCCTTGCCTTCCCCTTTCTAAATCACTCTTCCTTCCCATATAATCTCCAAATTAATTATCACTCTCCCTGCCTCTCTCCACTCTATCCCATTTTTCCTCTTTTCATCCTGTTTCCTTCCCCCATCAAAGATCTCTTAGTCACAAATTTCCTCATTCCTCTTCTCTTCCATCATTGTTACTTGTATGACAGTTGCAGCTCGTTGCATTTTTTTTAAATCATTTTCACATTTAGGTTCTCACTGCATTCATCTCTAAGTATACCCTTTTTTTAAAAAAATCCATAATACAGTATTGAGTGTTCACCAGAAGAAGAGGTACTAGTTTTAGAGGAAGAGATATCAGAAGCCTTGATTACGATCAGTAGAAACTATGAAACATTGCAAAGAGAATAGGTTTAGAAGCAGCTCTCATGCCGAGTTATTGCAGTTGTAAGATGAGCAACACTAGTTTTGTATAGGCATCAGCTAAATAACGTAAATGTATCCACTTCTCTTTTGAATCAATAGATTTTCTTGCTGTGCCTTGTGTGGCGGTGACAGAAATTTGCATCCATCCAGTTTCACAAATAAATACGTGGTCTTCCTGAGAACTCTTCAGTTTGAAAAGCCACTTGACCTGAGGAAGAGTTCTAGCTCATTAAATAGCTTCATTTAAGGGATTGAAGTATCTTGAGGATACTTTCGAAGGTGGCATAACACAGGTAACAGATTCAGGAGACAGTGGAAGAAAACTTCAGCATAGATAGAGGAATCCACAGGAGAGAACTGGACTATGAAGGGACTAAAGGCTTGAAAAGTTGCAGACATTATAGACTACAAAAACAAGAGAAAAAAGAAAGTAAAAGAACAGTCTTAGATTTATGTTACTGAAGAAAGGAAAGTAAAAAGAATCTCAGATTGCTACACAGGTGCTAATTAAGCTTTACAGCATCCCTAGGAGCTTTGGCATATTTGGTCCCACTTTTACAGGAAAAAACAACATATCGAGAGATGAAACAGCATTGTCAGAGTGCAAACAGGGTCCTGTTTGGAGGCCTGCATGAGACGTGATTTTGGTCAATTCCTAGCTTGCATCGTAAAAGCAGGATTCAAAATAGTAGCAATTTCACTTAGTTATAAATGTAATTTCATTGCTTCCTCTCCTCTTCCTTAAACAGAGAGGCTATCTTGTTTCTATTCAGAGCACAGCACCCCTGGACACTTCAGCAGGGCCAAAAGCACTTCACGTCTTCACAGAAAATTGTATCCTGGTAGTGGCCACGTTCTCATTAGTTTTAAATGAAGAATAAAACCAGGGGAGTGAGGCTAATACAGAACCAGTGAAGTGAGATCAGTATGATGCAATTTGTCTCTGAGGTAAAATTAGTCAGTTCAGCCATTCACAGAAAATCGTTAAGACTACAAATAAGACTCCAAAGACCAATAAAAGAAGCATGAGGGAAGAGAAAGATAATTCCATATTTACAATATCTATATATGCATACATTTATGATCATTGTTTTGGGATTAGGTAAATAATAAGCATCAATTTTGCCAGGTACCATTTAGTGCTTGTACTTGGACTTGACTGTAGACCTCACACGAGAAATAGGTCTTGGCAAGACAGAGCGGAAAAGAATAATAGATTTACAAGTCTTCAAAAACATTAAAGCACGTTACTAAATGCATTATTATGGGTATGATTTAGTTCTGCGATAGTCATTAGTTTCAGTGAAGAGACCTCTCTGTCCACTGGGATTAAGTCTGCCCCAGTAGTAAGATTTATGTGAAACTACAATGCTACAGATAATAGAACAAGTTCTGCTCAGTTCACACAAGTGAAGTGTCAGTCTTCAGTGTCATCCTAGAGTGCAACCAACGTGTGCTCTGTCTGTAGTTATCTGCAATCTCTTATAATAACCTAAGTTATTACTATAGTTCAGACGACAGCTGTAGGACCCCTTTCCAAATGGTACCATCACACGTGTCCTGGTTTCGGCTGGGATAGAGTTAAATTTCTTCCTACCGCTGTGTTTTAGATTTAGTTTGAGAATAATGTTGATAACACACTGATTTTTTAGTTGTTGCTAAGTAGTGTTTATATAGTCAAGGACTTTTCGGCTTCCCGTGCTCTGCCAGGTGCACAAGAAGTTGGGAGGGAGCATAGTCAGGACAGTTAACCCAACTGGCCAACGGGGTATTCCGTCATACCATATGACGTCATGCTCAGTATATAAAGCTGGGGGAAGAAGAAGGAAGGGAGGGATGTTCGGAGTGATGATGTTTGTCTTCCTAAGTAACCATTATGCATGATGGAGCCCTTCTTTCCTGGAGATGGCTGAACCCCTGCCTGCCGATGGGAAGGAGTGAATGAATTCCTTGTTTTGCTTTGCTTGCGCGTGGGGCTTTTGCTTTACCTATTAAACTGTCTTTATCTCAACCCATGAGTTTTCTCACTTTTACTCTTCTGATTCTCCTCTCCATCCCACCGGGGGAGAGTGAGTGAGTGGCTGTGTGGTGCTTAGTTGCCGGCTGGGGTTAAACCATGACAACATGTCTAAACACACGTTCTCTAAATTGGGTGCTGGTACTGTTCTTGCATAGAGTACTGCCCAAATTTTCCTCAGGTGATGAACTCCTATGTCAGTAAAAACAATGTATGTCTACAAAGTGAAGTTCTGGAGAACAGAAAAGCCTGGGTGCAAAATTTTGTCAACATAAAAAGACCACTCTTGAATACTTGTCCCTAAGCACGTAACAGATCTACCAGTCGCAAGCATTTATTCATCTGTAGGGGAAGTGTATGGGATCCCCCTCGACCTGGCTGTCAGTCTCTTTTCCTAAGTAACAAGTGATAGGATGAGAGGAAATGGCCTCAAGTTGCACCAGGGAAGGTTTAGATTGGACATTAGGAAAAATTTCTTCACCGAAAGGATTGTCAAGCATTGGAACAGGCTGCCCAGGGAAGTGGTTGAGTCACCACTCCTGGAGGTATTTAGAAGACGTGTAGACGTGGTGCTTAGGGACATGGTTTAGTGGTGGTCTTGGTAGAGCTAGGTTAACAGTTGGACTTGATAATCTTAAGGGTCTTTTTCAACCTAAATGATTCTATGGTTCTACGACTTCAGTTTGTGAATTGGTTTGTGTGCCAAAAGCAGATATCTGCAATATTTCACCCAAAACAACAAATCTCATGTCCCTGGAGAGAAAAGGCTGTTTATTATACTAACAGTAAGTATTGCAACACTCAACATACACGTTGTTAATATATATTGTTTCAACTGTATCCTCCTCATTTCCCACTATTCTGTGTTGCTATCAGCTTGCTTAATTTATTGTAAGATATAAACTCCTTATTATCATTAGTTACTATCTAGATACCATAAATATTTGTAAAGCTAAGCAATAAGAAGCAAATATTATTGTGATATTATTAAAATAAGAATGGGGTGAAACAAACACATGATAATTATGAAAGATACTGGGGTATGTTTGCACAACTTGGGTGTACTTTTAGGACACTGTCTTAGTGACAGAACATACAAGAGTGAAGGAATTTCTGAGTGTTACGCTAAGTTCTTTTGTTGGTTTTCTAAATATTCTGGACTAAAGTCTCCCTTGCAGTCTTTCTTATAAAACAGAGAAAATATTTTTCCATCCCATGGGGGTATTGTGAGAATTACTCATCTGGTACATAGATAATTCCCAGCAAATAAAAATGCCGTTAGTCATTGTTGGTATTACCTGTTCCTCACAGCTTCTGTGACAGGACGGCTGACTACCGCCCAGTGGGCGTATCACCAGTTGTCGTGGGGACCGTGTATATATTTTTGGACAGGCTAACAAACGAGCAGAGAACAAATAATTCCTGCTTTTTGTGTTCAACTGCGGCTTACATAGCACGGTTTTAAGAGAAAAATGTGTCATGTGCCTCTCGTAGCCTCACTCGAGCTGAAAGCATGCTGAAAAGAACTGGCTTGATGTGCAACTTCTGTCAAGTGGCGCTGACAGAAACAAGGGTTCAGCTTTAAAACCAGAAATATAGGGAAAGTGAGTGCCTTTGCTAGGTATCCTTCCTTGTTTGCAAACACTTGGTCTGCAATTAAAACAAGGAAAGACTTTATTATTGGCTGAGGAAAACGCAGTAACATAAGTAAATAAGTGAAATATCCACACCCATCATATCTCTGGCAGTGGTTCTTTAGTTCACTTCCCTACCAAGTGGTGCCAAAGTCCAAGGAGCTAACATCCCTTTAACTCTTTGTCTTCTCCCTTCTCCCTCTGCAACGCTATTAATGGTTAATGTACGTTCAGGATGAACTTGGCTGACGTGTCTCCAATTCGTATAGGAAGTGCTATCTGATCTGGTCCACCTACCCCGGCAATCGCAATTTATTTTTATTGCCGTCATCAGGCATCCCCCACCCCCAGCTTCAATCCCGATTTCCACAAGTTCAGCAGAGAGCCAGCAGGAAATACCTTACTCTCACTGTAAAACCGCCTGTGTGCCACAGCTTCGGAGCGGGCTCCTACCACGGAGGCACTGCAGCAACTTGTTCAACGAAAGCTTTAGTAGACGAGGACCAGCAGCACCCCAGATCCTTGCACAGGGCTCTTGTCATACCAAGGGCGTACCCCAGCACGGGAAGGGAGCCCTTTCCTTGTCCCTGTCTTCTCAGTTTAATCCTATCTTCTACCCATCACAAGCTCACTTATACTTTTAGCAGCTCCTAACAATATTTCTTGGAGGGCTTCTGTGTAAAAAGCTTTCAGAATTAAATTCTCCTCACATTTCTTCATTTGCCAGGAGTTGGCAGGAGAGTTTCTTCCTTTGAAAGGCCGTTGCCCAAGCTGGTGGATCCCCTTCCCAGGCTCAGCCACAGAAAGCAGACTCTTCCCAGCCCCACAGCCCGCCTGCTCTGCCTTTTCACTCGCACAGGCGGGAGTCACTGTCCTTTCTAGGTTCGCACCAGTGAGTTTATATATAGTTGAGCGACTCTGAGCAAACATATGGGACTTCCGTTTAATCGCGTGGTGTATTTCACCTTCATAGGTATATAAGACTGTTGATGTTTTGTATCAGCTGGTAAAAAGGCCCGTTTAAAAAAAAGTATTATATAGATGCTTATGTTATGGCAAAACCCAGCTGAGGGTCTTCTGTTGGTTATTGAACTGAGGAAGCAGATGCCTGAGTGACTCTGAGCAAACATATGGGACTTCCGTTTAATCGCGTGGTGTATTTCACCTTCATAGGTATATAAGACTGTTGATGTTTTGTATCAGCTGGTAAAAAGGCCCGTTTAAAAAAAAGTATTATATAGATGCTTATGTTATGGCAAAACCCAGCTGAGGGTCTTCTGTTGGTTATTGAACTGAGGAAGCAGATGCCTGAGTCATTCCCCTCCCTGGAGCTCCAGCAGACGCAAGACTTGGCGGGCTTTCAGAGCACGCTGAACTTCACCTATGGCCGGTGACCCTTGGGAGCCGCACTGCTCTCCTCCCCTTTCACCTGGCTTCTGAGGAAGGACAAACTGAAGTTACGGGTTGACTTACAGGTGACATTTAATCCCTCACGGTAGCTGAGCACAGCACCGCATCCCTTACACCTTTTGAGAGGAAAATTGCCACCACGTGCTGCC